>NC_056614.1:1261380-1298880 GCF_018340385.1 Cyprinus carpio
ACGCTCTTTAAATACCACACCTTCCTACCTCTCGTATTTAATTGTTGGCAGAACAGCTGGTGGCTTGTTTTAATTAAGGGACGAACAGGCTTCATTGTCTCGCGGTGCGTTCAAGTGCAGGGTCCTTCATCTCCAGAAGTGTTTCCACACAGCCGAAACTGCCCACATTTAAAATGCATAATGACCCATTACTGTCTCAGATATTTATGTTTATGTCTAACACAGAACCAATGCAGCTAAGCAAATTTAGTCAAAACTGAACACTGGGGCTGCAGAAGATGAGAACTACATGTTTCCAGCGACATTTCCCTGTCCACAGTCAACGTGAAATGGCTGTGAACAATCAAAGCCAATCAGAACATATTTGTTTAAGAAGAGAACATTGGAGCAGCGCGACTGTGATGCAACACAAAGCAAAGCAAAACAATAAAAAACAATGCAATGCAATGGAAAGCAAATTAAATAATAAAATAAAACTAATTTGAAACTAAATATTTTGTGGAATATACATTACACATGAAATATTTTAGTTGCATGCATACATTTATATACATATTGTAGTACATTTTCTTTTAGTGTGTATATATATATATATATATATATATATATATATATATATACTCAAATATATTAAACCCTGTGGCTGTATTGCATGTATTTGTAGTGATTTATATTGTTTACTAGCTCTTCCTTGTACACATAATGTAAAAGGTAAAAGGAATGAATGTCTGATGTCAAATTTAATAAAGAACAAACAAAGTAATTGGCGATGAATACAGAACTGTGGCATCCAGCAGAAATCACACACACATGCTGTCCATTCGAGCTTAATTCGAGTGAAGGTCATCTGAAATTTCTTCCCAGTGTTCTCAGGGTTTATGTGCACGTAAAAGTGTGAGTAACAAGTGCAGTAATAATGCCAGTGATATCTTATGACCTCTGTCCTCTGAGTCATGCTCATGAAGTTACTCTCCTGCAGCCATACAGACGTCATATGCTAAAGAACTCAGTCTGTATAGTAGAGGAGACTGGGCCTAGTTTAGTAAGATCTTATTCTAGAGGTGATTAGCATGATGGTTTCAAATGCAGACTTCCGTGTGACAACATACCCCACTGTTAGTGCATGTCACAAAGAGTCAACATGCTTTAAATTAATTGTATCTTTTTTTTTAGACAATGACAGTGAAAATGTCGATGCCAAAACCTTCAAATAACAGTTCACTGCTAAATGAAAATTTGCTGAAAATGTCCCCCAATGTGGTGTGGATGTGTTTCATCTTTTGTCTTCTCCAGATGTTCACTGATGGACTGGAGTGCTGTGGATTACTTGTGGATTATTGTGATGTTTTTATCAGCTGTTTGGACTCTCATTCTGACGGCACCCATTCACTGCAGAGCATCCATTGCCGAGACACGGATGCAGTGCTACATTTCTACAAATCTGTAAGTACATTTTTAGTAAATCTTAATTTTGAGGTTTTTAAGGATTGTGTCCCTATACAGGAATTGACTTTCGAGAAAAAAAAAAAAAAAAAGAAAAAAAAAATGAATGTTGGTAACTAAACGATTTTGGTTTCTATTGCCTTCCATGTTATAGACAAAAAAAAAAGAAAAAAAATAGGACCCAAAACTATTTGGTTATCAACAATTATCTAAATATCTTCTTGATATGATTTGAAACTGATTTGGAAAGACATAAGAGTTTTTTTTTGAAACTGATTTGGAAAGACATAAGGGTGAGTATATTATGTTTTATTTTTTTTTTAAATCCCTAAAACTTTGTTCTATTCACTTAGACCTGCTCTTGCTCTGTAAGACAAAAAGACACTTGGACTGTGAAAGTGAAATCTGAGCAAACATTTGAAGAGTCTCCGTGTTTCTGAGCACTGGAGCAGTCCCGTCTCCGTCTGTGTGCTCGGCCCAGTGCGTCTGTGTCCGGCTGGGCTTCCTCTCGCTGTTAATCCCTGGACTCTCCAGTGCAGAAAGAGCTGTGACAGGCATCACTATTAGCACAGGGCACAGGCCTGCTGGAAAAAATCAAGTCATTTTAGAAAGATGACTTTTTAAGCTTCTGTGCCTTTCCATTATTTTCTCCCCACATCAGGGGCCCGAGTCCATCGCCCTCCTCATCCTCCTCCGCTCGCTCTTGTATGATCCAATATTATTTTCTCAAATGTTTGCCTTCTGGTTTAATTTTTTTGGACTTCTTTAAAATCAACATGAATGCTATTTACTTCCTATAAGTGAGAGTTCAACCAAAAATACCAAAATTACACACACTTAATGCAAACACTCTTTTTAAATGTCAAACGCCAATGTGGCATAAAAGCAGACAAGAAACAGATGAAAGATGAATCAAGCTTTTGACGGAAATTGATGGCCAGTTCATAAGTATTTTTATATTTATGCATTTAGCAGACATTTGTTTTATCCAATGCGACTTACAATAAAGGAACATAAGAAATTCTTCACAGAGCTGACTATATTCATCGTATACAATGCCAGGTGTGTTAAAAAAATGACTTGGAAACAAGATAGAACAGAGAACATGCAGAGTCAGATCTCTTCAATGAATCAGTTGATTCAGTTCACAAAACCAATCAAAATTATTTCAGACTGATTCGGTCGTCGAATTTAATTTGCAAAGTCAGATCATCACACAAAGCTTTCATATGATTTCTTTCTGATCATCTACTGGCTCCCTTCTGGTATTTAACATCCACTTTTTACAATCCAATCAATTTCCAAATGGATAAAATCAAGCCCCAGCCTCATTTTCTCACTGAACTCATCAGATTACAGAAGTAAAATGGGTTCGAACAGTTTCGTGTTGACAGGCAAGATCTTGTCTGATGCCTGCGTGTGTAATTCAGAGGAAAAGTCTTTGTAACTTCTAAACGAGGGCATGTTTTCGCTGCACGATCATTTGCATAGCTAATCTGATATTAACATGTATCAATTCCTCCATTAATTAGGTCAGTGATCAAAGGCAGATCACTCAGGAGAAATGAGGAGGACTGTGATTTCTGACTGAGCGTGGCACTTTTCCAGATACGATAAAACATGTTTGAGAGCTGATGGGGAGTGCGGCGTCATTTCTTGCAGATAAGAGCAGCATAAAAGACACTGCATTCTTATATAAGAGAGAGACCCCGTTAAAATGTGTGGTGGAGGAGAGAAGAAGAAAAGCATGGCCACCTTTGGTCTTGCACAAGGTGAAAATATAGTCCACTTCTGCCATCTGCTGTTCTGGATGTGAAATTTATAATCAGTGGATCAGATGGAGGTCAAGAAGGAATGTCTCAAACGTCCTAACTTCTGCTTTAACTGATATTACACGTGCATGTTTGAGAGACTTTTGATAATCAATCTCTCGTCTTAGAAGTCGTAACACTACGTGACTTCTCTTCAGGTGAATCCTGCCTTCGGTTTACAGCAGATAAGCTCCAAATCCTTTAAGAAGAACAAAATACTCATGAAATGACAAACCATCTGTTTTCTTTGGCAAATGGCTTTCTGCAGTGAGGAGAAAAAAACACGATCAATTTGAAAGGCATGAGCAAATTGAAAAATTGCTGTTTCTTTGCTTTAATTATCCAGTGGAGTGATTCTGTCTTGATATTTAGATCACGCGCTCAAACTACACACTCCTGAAGCGAAGACATTGTCCTCATCATCATCGATTAAATTGTCTCTGAATTAACAAAGCTCTTGTTCATAAATGAAGGTAATGGTCCTCAACTCATCTAAAACATTTATGACTAGCACCTCCATTTATATACAGTACACAAATTATACACTGAAGTTTGAAACTTTTGATGTGGAAGCAAATCATTCTTTGATTTTGATTATTTTGATTTATAAATATACTTATAAAAAAAAAATGTTAACTGAAATAACATGGAAAAAGAAGAAAGTGAAACTAAAAAAAAAAATTGATTGATTGATTGATTGATTGATTGATTGATTGATTGCATGGCTCCAAAACCAAAAAAGTATTTGTTTTTGATAAATGGTATATATCAACAATGGAAATATTTACAATCCGAACATTAAAAAGCCCACAGCAATAACACTAGATTGCTATGAATAATTTAATGCTGTAAAGCGATTTCAAAATGATAACAATGAGCATGGGAGCCCTAAAACACTAAACTAAAATAAAAGCAAGAAAATAAACTCAAGACTAACAACGATAAAGTGAAAAAGCTGTATTTACAGGCCCATTATTGAGTTATAATGTATTGATTTATTGAGATAAAACTTATTTATTTTGCATCTATTTTTGAAGTACTAAAGTAAAACTAAACAAACTAAAAAAAATAACAAAACTACAACTATATAAATTATACAAAAACCCACAACTAACTAAATAAAAGAAATGACCTCACAAACTTACTAAAACTTTAACTAAAATCAAATATTAAAAACTAAAATACCACTGTGATAGATTGCTCTTCATGTCAATCAGACGGTCTCTGGTCAAAGCAAACATCACTTGTTAGGCTCTACATGAACCTAACACAGACGTAATAATAAATACAAATTGCATCTTATCAGATTTCCAGCTAGAAGGACTTTATTGACATGTGCTTCTGGCACCTCGAGGTGAGACAGCTCTGTCCCATGGGACCAATTTACCCAAAGGGAAAGACAGAAAGAGTGAGAGACGCCTACTGTGGCCAATGCATTGCCCGGCCTTTACATTGTGCTTTATGATGTGTGTCCTGGCCGGTCCCTTTCCCAGCATTCAACAGGTTGCCAATTAATCAGCTCCGACGCACTGAGAGTCACTCATGCCTAGAGCCGTTCCCTCCAGAGACGAGGCACATCTCTCGCTCGTTCTCGCTCTGCTTCCACCCAAACATGATTAATCTCCAGACAGCTCCAATTTTTCACCTGTGGACACTCAAGCTCTCAAACATATGTATAACCTTAGGTGTGCATTATCAGGATCGTACTGATTAATTGGAGGCACAAATGTTACAAATTGAACTTGTATAGATTGGCGCCTCTAGCGGCTTTGTGCTCAGACTGAGACATAAAGCAGCAAAGAAAGAGGCTCGTCTAATTAAAAGCTAACATCCAGATTAAATGGGTCGTATCATGAGGCATCAAAGTTTCCTTCAGTTCACTGTGCTGAGAAAACATTATTCCAGTTCTGTGCTTCCACAACTTTCAGATGTCTAAAAGATGGATAAATATTTCAACAGCTTGGTCGGTCAAAATGAGATTAATATTCCTGAACAAATAATGAGAGTAAAATCTGGGAAAATACTGTTAGTTCTTGTGCTGAATCTGGCTGTGTGTAGCACCTACTGTACACTCAGGGTTATTATCCATAACTAAATCTAAAAACACAACCATTTTATTGTTGAAAGGAATGTAAACAGTAGCAATAATCAAATAAAATAAACCTAAAAAACATAAGTCAGCTATTGCCAAGGCATCAACATTGAGTTTTATGAGGAACTAAAATAACTAAAACTAAATAAATTGACTTGTTTTATTTAAAAAAAAAAGATATAAATGTGAGAGAAAACAACACAATTTTTATAAATTTTGATATAATGTGAAATTTTCTAATAAAATAAATTCTAATTCAAAATGTTGAAAAGCTACAATAGTGTTTCAATGAAGCTAAAATAATAATGCACACGACATCGCATATCCTTCAGAAGAATCACAAGTTTGTTTTAACATTTTAACAACTATTTGATCATTTCAGGCTGATCTTAAAGAAAAATAGTATGAATATTATGAAAAAGCTCTTTTTATGCATACAATGAAAGTCAATGGGGTCCAAAGCAACTTATTATTATGAAAAAAGTCTTTTTGTTCATATGAATAAATATATTGTTTAATAAATTAATAAAATAATGTTTATATATATAAATATATAAATATAGATTAATTAATTAATTGGGTCCAAAGCAACAGTATATCGTTTGTGTAAATGATCATAAAAGCCTGTTTTGCCATTTGTTACAACCTTATGTTAATAAATGCTTATTATGTCGTTTGTTACGATTTTTTTAACACTATTTAATATTTTTTTAGTTTTGTTTTGTGTATTTGATGCAGTTTTTTTTAGTTTAACTGATGCGTGGCCTTCTCACATAAAAATAACTCCCTGAAGTTTCAGCAGTCATTTTTAACACCCTAATAAAATTTCATTTTATGAAGAGGGAGGTTGGCCTCCTTAAAACCGGCGACAGATGTTGTTTTGAGGGTAGTTACGGTACTTTGACTCTTCTCTGGTGCAAAATGCACAAACATGCAGATTATTAACACGTTATAAAATCATACTGGCAGAGAAGCGTCAAAAAGATACGCACCCTCCTAATGAACGCAGACAGACAACCGAAATCACCTTTGAGAAATCAATAGCGTTTACACTTTGGCAAAACACTGACAGAAGGAAAAGTAATTATAAGTCTGTTCCCCTCGGCGTAACCTCAGTCTGTATGCCGTGTTTATCTGAGAATATGTGTTTGTCAGAGTCTGTCTGTCTTGCATTAGTGACAGTACAGTGTGACTAATCTTCGCTGATGCTGGCACTGGAGACAGAATAAAGTGAGAGAAAGGAAAACAGCTTGGGAAGCCCATCCAGAGCAGAATAACAAGCCACCAGAGGATGTGTTTTACACTGATTTTACATCCTAAAACAGCACGACGATGAGTAGCTTTTACAAAACAGTACTAGAAAACACACCGATGTTCAATAGTTGCATGTATTAGCCAATGTTGTAAAGAGTCATTCATTTGTCATCTGCACAGAAACACTGGGCATCGAAAAGCTTAGATTCGGACAATGACAGTACAGGCACATATTAGACACGAACAAACGAAGAGAACCAGTTTAACAGAGTCATTTGTTTGTAACTCAGACTGCACTGGTCATGTCGTATGTTTTTGATTCACTGAAAAATAACCATTATAAAGAGTCATTTGTTACCAATTTAAAAGGTCAGTTTGTGATTCAGAATACACTGGTCTTGCTGCATGTTTTTAATCCACTAAATAAAACTGTTTTAAAAGAATCATATGTTTATCATTTATCCTACACTGGTCACGCTGTATGTTTTTGATTCACTGAAAAAATAACCATTATAAAGAGTAGCTTGTTTGTGATTGTTTGTCACACTATATGTTTTTGATTCACTAAGAAGAACCATTTGAGTCATATGTTTGTGATTTGGACTACAGGTTGTGCTGCATGTTTCTGATTCAGTAATTATGACTAAAATATATAAATGGTCATGCTATATGTTTTGATGATTAAGTAATTATGAATAAAATATATGTTTTGATTTAATATATATATATATATATATATATAAATTATTCAGTTGTAAATCTGATTGCACTGGTAACATATGTTTTTGATTCATTAAAAATATTTTGCAGAAATAATCTGCTGGCTCTTTACATTTATATATAAATACAGTAGCATGTTATAAATGCCACAGAATGGCCCATCCAATCAGAATGTAGAGTCAGAGCTGTCCATTTTATAAATGATCCTTTACAAGCTTGTATTATAACATGACACCCTTATTTGATGATGGCATGAAAATTCTCATGGCAAACATAGTAATGTCCTCCATCACTGCATATTGTTGTCAGTGCACAGCTCACTGTATACAGAAACAAAAAGAAAAAGACATTATGGACTTCCTTTGGCAGTCATTTACAAGAAAACTGAGCTATTAAAGAAAACTGTATTAAAGCTTGCCTCCAGACATTTAAAGGTTCGCTCTCGGACAGCTGTGTGTGTGTGTGTGTGTGTGTGTGTGTATGTCTGTATGTGTGTGTGTGTGTGTGTGTGTGTGTATCAGAGATGTGGACCTGTATCTCACCCAAAGATGGATTACATTCATTTGTTCAGCGGTGGACCTGCCCTCCTCCTTTACCTCAGGGCTTTATGCCTTCAGTCAGATTTAAATCAGGGCCTGATTGCTTGACTTCTTATATTAAAGCTGTGACGCTGTATCAGTCTTTCTAAAGTATTAAAACAACTGTGTTCATGTTTCAGAAGCAACAGAAATAGACTGTTACTTTATCTCAGGCATAGACAGAGTGAAGGGTTGAAAAAGAAATTAATCTCTGCTAAAACTATTTTATGTGGTGAAGGTGATGTGAATATGGTATAGGCATAAGTGCCCTTGTGTTACACATAAAAGCAGTTAGAGAGGCTCTGAAGAGCACCTAGATTGTCAAACCATGAACAATTACTCTTTTATTTTAGTGTACTTGTTCTTGATGTGTATTATCTCATCTTTGACATTCTCATGTTCTGTTTGGGGTCTGGGTAGATTGTTAAAACAGCTCAAACTCAATTAACGTACTTAACATCTGAGTATTAGGTTCAAACTTCATGACTCTAGTTTTTTAAATAATTGATTATAAACTATTTTCTAAATGAAAAATGGTGCATTACTCGTGTTTAACACTTTTGAGAACCCAGACCCAAAACAGACAGCGTTACTATGTAGTTATTTACATGTCTGAAATAGCCATACTGTAATCTACACTGAAAGAAAAGTTGAGAATCATTTCTAAAAATTCACTAATAACCACTGATATGTCAGCTATCAGCTTAATCAATAAAATAACCAAATAAACATAAAGCATTATTTTATTCACGTTTTAGCATAAAACTCACTGGTAAAAATAAACTGTACATAAACACATTTAAAGAACATAACAATGCTTTCGTAAGTCATCCTTATAATATACTAAATCATAGTTATAAAAACAAAGTCTAAATTATGAGACGAGTCATAATGAGATAAAATGACTTGAAAAGTTTGAAATATGAGATACTGTCATAATTATGAGATACAAAGTACATTATGAAACACTAAGTCATAGTTATGAGACACTGAATCATTATTGTGAGATAAAATTAAAATATGAGATAAGTCATAATTATGAGATAAAAAGTCTACATTATGAAATACTAATTCACAATTATGAAACAAAGTCTTCACTATTACATACTAGGTCATAGTAAGACAACTGACATAAAAAAACTGAAAATATGAGATAGAAAGTGTACATTATGAGAGACTAAGTTATAATTATGAGATAAAATGTAAAAATTATGACACACTAAGTCGTTAGTATGAGTTTTGACATTTATCTCAAAATTATTACTTTTATCTTATAATGTAGACTTTTTATGTCATCGTGATTTACTAAAGGTTTTTTTTTTATGTGTGGCTTCCAGAAAAAAAAAATATAGTGTTTTATAATAAAATTAAATGGTTATTAAAAAATGTTGTTGGTATTTGTTTTTGTTTTTGTTTTGAATGTTTTTTTTGATTAATGTTAGTGCTTAAGGTCAGAGACAACTAAACTTGACACACTGGCTTTATAGTAGTGATCAGAAGTTACAAAATTAATTCTGATCAAATTTAATAAGAGAAACTAACAGATATGTCCTATGATATTGCTAAATCAGTTAGAAGTAGTGCAAAAAATAAATGGCCATAGTAACAAAGGAGTATTGCGATGGCCGCTTCCATTGTAAATCACTCTATTAATGGTGGAAAAAAAATTGTTTTGAACAAAAACACCATATGCTCACAGTTTATGGGACCTCAACCATACAATAAATCTCAACAGAACATTAAGGTTACAGAAATGACATTCAATTAAAACATCCATACAGGAAAAATATCACAAATCTGATGGTAAAAAGGCTTTACAGAGTTGTATTCTCCTATAATCTATTGTGTGTGATTTTATATGTGGGCAGTCTACTATAACTACAAAAACCCCACTATACTATTGCCCTCCTCTGTAAACAATTCGGTTAAAGTCTGAGACAAATGTTTAGTCGGTGAGCTGAGCGTGGTGCGTTTTA
Organism: Cyprinus carpio; assembly: GCF_018340385.1. NCBI lineage: Eukaryota > Metazoa > Chordata > Actinopteri > Cypriniformes > Cyprinidae > Cyprinus > Cyprinus carpio. Next base: position 1,271,255 of record NC_056614.1, read on the forward strand.
TCTCGGCCCAGCCGCTGGGAGGATAAGATCAGCGTTCAGGCCACGGCGGCCTTGGCTTTGGGTTCTGGAGGACTAAATGAGACTCTGGATGACAGAACTGCACCTCAGTGTAATGAGTAAACACATCACAGCGGTCAGTGATTTATAACGGAGCCTGTAGTGACATTTTTGTGGCGCGCTGGAGCCAGTGTGCTTCATCCTTGATCTCTCTTTTACTTCACCTTCCTCCTACCTCTCCCTCCCTTTCTCTCGCTCTCATTTTCTCTGTGTAAGAACGAGTGTGGAATTCTGAGTGGGCTACTTCAGCAGTGAATAAAGGACGTTGTGTGTGTGTGTGTGTGTGTGTGTGTGTGTGTGTGTGTGTGTGTGTGTGTGTGTGTGTGTGTGTGTGTGTGTGTGTGTGTTATGAGGTGTCAGGAACAGTGCCGTGGGTGGGTCTGAGAGAGCGCTGGATGAATAGTGATGTGCATTAGACGGTAATAAAGACCTCAAAATATAGCAGGAGGAGAATAATGTTTGTACCTTTGTCACCACTCTCCATCTCTCAGCTCCTCTGAAGGACAAGCTCGACATGCGAGCGCACACACAAGTAAAAACACATTCTCTCAGTCTTTTGATTGAAAGTTTGCTATTATCTACACTCTGCAGACACCTTTGCACAAATCCAATACAGGATTGCATTTAATTGACATTCATTAATGAAGCAAAGTATCATTATACACTACAAGATCAAAAGTGCATGCATTCCAGTGGGCCAGTGACTAAGCATAGGATTCCAATTAATCAGCCAATATGTTTAAAAATATACAATTACTGAATATATAATTATAAATAACCCTATATGTGACCCTGGGCCACAAAACCAGTCATAAGGGTCAATTTTTCAAAATTAAAATATCTTCATGGAACATGATCTTTATTTATTATCCTAATGATTTTTTGCATAAAAGAAAATTCGATAACTTTGACCCATACAATGTATTGTTGGCTATTGCTACAAATATACCTGTGCTGCTTATAACTGCTTTTGTGCTGCAGGGACACAGATGAACATTCAGTCCATACTGATTTAAGTCATAAAAATCGCATTTTTAAATATCGTCCATAGAGGGCGAAGTATACACATAATATCACGACAGCAGTTCTCAGTTCATTACAAAAAATATAAAAAGTTCTCAGTTCCAAAGTTCACACAACAAACCATGAAGAAGCGGCTCCAATTACTTGTATTTTTCATGGATTTTTTATTTATCTAAGTAGTTGTATTAAAATTAGAGATAAATTCGATTTTTTTATACATTTTTTTTTTAACTGTTGTTTTGGTGGTTTTTTGGTGTTTTTTCCTTAAGTCACTGACAATCAAATCTGTGTTCAATAAACAAGACGTTATTATTGAGTAACCTACATTTTGGACACAATTGTTTGTCAGTTTATGTTGCTCCTCCAACAAACATAATTCCAAAACGTAGCAACAGCAGAATTTGTGCTCGTCTCTGAGATGTTTTGTTCTTGGATGAATTAGTTGAGTGAATAATTCAATGACTCACTGATGAGTCACTTGTTTCGTTCCTGAAGCATTCATGAACGAATTGGTCGAAACAATGATTCAATTTCCCACTTATAGACAGCAACTACCGGCGAAACGATGTAACCTGCAGAAACACATTCTGACTAAAGGAGCAATAATACATTATATTAGATTTAGTTTTCGGTTTTCCACTTACTTTGGCCACTTTCTTCGAAAAACATGCAGTACCTCTGCTTCAGTATATGTAATGTAAGGTGACTTTAGCCTGCAGTATTTTTGTGTTCTAGGTGATGTATTTGTCTCAGCACAGCAAATGCTCAGTCAGGAGAAAATCCTACATTATGAGGAGGGAGCGACATATGGGCTTAATTAATGAAGTAGCGCATCAGCTACACAGGACAGCACTTTGATAGTTACTCTGGAAAAACAGAGAGAGGGAGAGAGATGAGGTGATGCTCTGCTCCTATGAGAGTCATAACAGAGAGAATTAACATGCCGACATCAGCCAGTTTTAAAGCACTCCTGAGCTGCTCATTCTCTGTCATCTGTACTTTTATTTTCTGAGAGGTGAAACAGTAAACTCAACACTTCTGTATGCGTATAAGATGCTGCTGTTTCAAGAAAGCAGTGGTCTAAAGATGCAGTAGGTGTTGATAAAAATGAGTATTTGTGTTGCAAAAATGTTTTACTATATGTGCTTCTACGTCAGTTAACACTAGGTGGCAGAGAGTAGCATATAGTAAATCCAGCCTTTTGACTACACTTTAGCAACAAAAAGTACTGTGTGTTTGTTTGCTATAAACTTACCCAGAGTTCAGAAGCAACTTATGTTGAGCAACTGCACTGTTTACTGTGAGTGTTTCCATGCCTGGTTTCCCCTCAGAGAGTAAGAAACTAAGGTTACCATTCAGCTCAAAGCAGAATTGGTCTGAAGCCCAAGAGTGAGTGGCTAACTGCTCAAGATAAGAGTAAGTCAAGTCAAGTAATGTCAAGTCTGCTTTATTGTCAATTCTTCCACATGTACAGTACATACATACAGAGAATTGAAATTGCGTTACTCTCAGACCCTCGGTGCATACAGATAACACTAACAGTAGAGCCTAAAAATCTAGATCAAATATAAAATATAAGATAAAACTATACAATAAGGGAATGTAAAAAAGACATAATAGAAAAAATAAAATAAAAATAAGGTTAAATAAAAAGCAGCGCAAGGCACATGGCAGATAGAGTGCAAACCAGCGAACAAACAGTGCAGATAAAAAGATTTTTAGTGCATAAAAAAAAATATCTTATTCAGTCTGATTAAAAGTGACAAAGTGACAAAGGGCTCAGAGCAGTTATTTTATTAAAACTGACTGATGAGGAGGTAGAATGATGTCAGATCCATGGTGAATGAGGTAGTGAGCAGACCACTGCTGCACAAAGTGACTGGTGCATGACATTCGTATGTTAGAGGGAGGGGGGGTGGAAGGACCTGGGGATGTGGGACCTGGGGGGGGGGGGGTGGGGGGGTTCATAGTTCAGTGGTGCCTGAGGCAGAAGAGGGACGGGGGGGTAAGTTCGGGAGCGAGTTCAGCTTCCTGACAGCCTGATGGATGAAGCTGTCCTTCAGTCTGCTGGTCCTGGCCTGGAGACTCCGCAGTCTCCTCCCTGATGGGAGCAGACTGAAGAAGCTGTGTGACGGGTGAGTGGGATCACCTGCAATGCAGAGGGCTTTTCGAGTGAGACGGGTTCCATAAATGTCCTGGAGGGAGGGGGAGAGAGACACCAATGATCTTCTCAGCTGCTCTCACTATGCGTTGCAGAGTCTTCCGGCAGGACGCGTTGCAGGCGCCATACCACACAGTGATGCAGCTGGTCAGAATGCTCTCGATGGTGCCTCTGTAGAAGGTGTACATGATGGGGGGTGGGGCTCTGGCTCTCCTCAGTTTGCGGAGGAAGTAGAGACGCTGTTGTGATTTCTTGGCCAGTGCTGCGGTGTTGTCGGTCCAGGAGAGGTCCTCTGTGATGTGCACACCCAGGAACTTGGTGCTGCTCACTCTCTCCACAGTCGCACCGTTGATGGTCAGAGGAACATGCTGAGTGTGCGCTCTCCTGAAGTCCACAACAATCTCCTTCGTCTTCTCCACGTTCAGAGAGAGATTGTTGTCACTGCACCACTCGGCCAGGCGGCTCACCTCGCTCCTGTAGTTTGTCTCATCTCTGTTGCTAATGAGACCCACCACAGTCGTGTCATCCGCAAACTTAATAAAGAGGTTGGAGTTGTGTGACGGTGTGCAGTGGTGGGTCAGCAGAGTGAAGAGGAGGGGGCTCAGCACACATCCTGGGGGGGCCCCAGTGTTCAGTGTGATGGTGCTGGATGTGTTGCTGCCGACACGTACTGCCTGAGGTCTTCCAGTCAGAAAGTCCAACAGCCAGTTTGCACAGCGAAGTGTTGAGCCCCAGCTCGACCAGTTTGTGAATGAGCTGTTGAGGGATGATTGTGTTGAATGCTGAACTGAAGTCTATGAACAGCATTCTGACGTATGAGTCTTTTTCCTCTAGATGTGTGAGTGCTGAGTGGAGGGTAGTTGAGATGGCATCATCGGTCGACCGGTTGGACCGATATGCAAACTGGAATGGGTCCAGGGAGGGGGGGAGGGCAGACTTGATGTGGTGCATGACTAGCCGTTCGAAGCACTTCATGAGGATGGGAGTAAGTGCAACAGGACGGTAGTCATTGAAGCATGATGGAGATGGCTTCTTTGGGACTGGAATGATGGTGGTAGCTTTGAAGCATGTGGGAACAACAGCTTGACTAAGTGAGATGTTGAAAATGTCTGTGAAGACATCAGTGAGTTCTGCTGCACAGTCTCTCAGTACACGCCCAGGAATGTTGTCAGGACCCGGAGCTTTGCGTGCATTGATCCTGCTGAAGGATCTCCTCACGCTGTCTGGGGGTCAGCATCATCACCTGGTCACTGGGAGGAGGTGGAGTCTTCTGTGCAGTGGAGCTGTTTTGTGCCTCAAAGCGAGCGAAGAAGGTGTTCAGCTCGTTCAGCAGAGAGATGTTGCTGTCACAGGTCCGCTGTGGGGGCTTGTAGTCCGTAATGGTCTGTATCCCCTGCCACAGGCTCCGAGTGTCTCTGCTGTCGCTGAATTGATGGGCTATCCTCCTGGAGTACTGTCTCTTAGCCTCTCTGATGCCGCGGGATAGGTTGGTCCTGGCTGTTCTCAGGCCCCCCTCGTCCCCAGCTCTGAAGGCAGCGTTCCGCGTCTCCAGGAGTCTGTAGACTTCCCCTGTCATCCACGGCTTCTGGTTGGCCCGGACAGTAATGGTTTTTGTGACTGTTACATCCTCAATACACTTGGTGATGTAGGCAGTGACAGTCTCCGAGTACTCCTGGAGGTAGGTGGAGTTATTTTATGTTGTGGCCTGCTTAAACATATTCCAGTCAGTTGTATCAAAGCAGTCCTGAAGAGCCTCAGACGATCCTTCTGGCCACACTTGAATCTGTTTCTGAACTGGTTTGGCGACTTTAACGAGCGGTCTGTATGCAGGCATTAGCATGACAGTGATGTGGTCTGAGGCACCGAGGTGGGGGAGGGGGAGGGCTTTGTAAGCTCCTCTCTGTGTGGTGTAAACAAAGTCTAAAATGTTTTTGCCTCTTGTTGGAAAGTTAATGTGTTGGTGTATTTTAGGAAACACACTCTTTAAGTCAGCATGGTTGAAATCCCCAGCTATGATGAGAAAAGCATCGGGGTGTGCTGTCTGCTGCTCACTGATGTGCTGGTACAGTTCATTTAGTGCATCGTTCCTGTTGCTGTTGCTGTTGTTCGGGGGAATGTAAACCAAAACGAGCAGTATGGCAGTATATTCCCTCGGCAGATAGAACGGCCGGCACTTAATAATCATAAACTCCACCAGGGGTGAGCAGTGTTTGCAGATCACAACAGCATCGCGGCACCACGCGTCATTGATGTAAACACAACAGCCCGCCGCCGCGGGTTTTTTCCTCCCGCGACGCGAGCTCTGTCTGCTCGATAGCACGTCAGCTGGTCGAGCTGAATGGCGCAGTCCGGAACGCTGTCGCTGAGCCATGTTTCCGTGAATACAAAAAACACAACAGTCTCTTACAGTCCTCTGAGTTGAACGTAGTAATCGGATGTAGTCCAGTTTATTGTCCAAAGAGCGTACGTTAGCCAGTACGACGGGTGGGGATGGATGGCTTGTGTGGGTTAGCCGTTAGCCTAGCCCGGATACCTCCGCGCTTACCCCTCTTCTGCTTCCTCTCACGCCGCTTGTGGCGCCTCCGCTGTGGGCGAGATGCAGTAGAGGGGGTCGGTGATGATGTAGGCCTCCGGAGCAGTTCGAGATCTCGCAGCAGTTCCGCGTGCGCGGAGTTTAACTCTAAAAATGCGGCTCTGCCGACATCCAGCAGAAACTCACGACTGTATGCGCGCTTAAAGACAGATAGACGCGATGACGACATAGCAGAATTGGTCTGAAGCCCAAGAGTGAGTGGCTAACTGCTCAAGATAAGAGTAAGGCCCTCGTATTACATGCCAAAGAGAGAAGACGAGAATAGGGCATTTTTACATGCACAAACATAAAACACTCTCATGAAATACAAACTAGCTTTGGGCAACATAAGATACCAGAGGAGTTGCACAAACACTTTCAGCATTTATGTTTAAAGATGCTTTTAGAAATAAATTCAGAAGGAAACCTTTGAGTGCTGTTAAAAATTGCCTTCTGGCTTGCATCAGATCATGGAATGATTGCATTGATGGATGAATGAATGGAGAATTAATGCTTTAATCATTAAACATTTGAAGTCAATCTCCCTTCATTTTGAAACTAGTGTAACTGATTCCTCCACCTAAAAACAAAAAAACAAACAAACAAAAAAACATCTCACCTGCTTGTCGGGCCAAACCGTTATGACTTGATGTTGAATACAAAAGATTTTTTTAATAATGTTTTGGTAACTGTGTGAAAAAATGACCATCACTTTTAAAATGTCTCCCTTTGTATTCCATGGAAGAAAGAACATCATACAGGTTTGGAACAACATCAGGGTGAATAAATTATTTTTCATTGTCATTTCTGGTTGAAGTAATCATCTAAAAATATGCAATGAGCACACAAATCTCTGCCGTACAGTGAGGTTTTCAGTGAGAATATCTGTCAGCAGTTGATAGAAGACAACACCAGAGTCCCCTGACCTTCATGGCCTTCTGACAAACTGCAGTGAATTTCAAGATGAACCACCACATTCAACACTTGTTTGAAACACATGCAAGCTTAAAAGTCTCTAAAAGTAAGTATGCAGACTCTGAACCCCCTCGTGTAACCTTCCTTTCATAACACACAGACTCTGAGATTCTGAAATGGTTTAATCTGACAGTGAGGTATCAAACGCATGTCGTTGGATTTTGGCACATTGTAATACTAAGCTGTGTAGATCTAAACAAGGATATATTATGTCTGACATGTTGTATATGCGAGAGACAAAGAATAAACAGGAGGTTTGATGAAGGCATATGGTGCTGCTGTGAGGGAATCTCCTGAGGGAATAACTAGCTGTGTAATTAAGTTTAAAATGTTTATTAGTATTCACAGGTCATCGAGGGTTCGGAATTTGATGTGTAGACCTGGACTTTTGCTTTATACAGTCAAGTATTTTGTGTAAATCGGCCATGACAGTATTTCTTCTTTTTTTTCTTTTTCTTTTAAGAATTCTGTACAGACACTGTGCTCCTATGTTTTTTCTATTTTTTTTTTCTTTTCAAGAGCACAAATGGTATTGATAGGTCAGTTACATAAGATGGTGATGTGTAAACACAGATGTGTAGAAACTACTGAGACATTCAAACAAACATCACTTACATCCTGTGTGAATTGATGATAAACTTTCAGGAAGTATTAATTACTTCAGACATATATCTTGAAAACTATTTCTGTATGAATATGCCTTATACTGGAAGCAGTGTTGAAAACTATTTCTGTATGAATATAGGCTTTGACATTTTAGTGCACAAAAAAAATCGGTTATGAATATGCCTTATACTGGAAGCAGTGATATGGTCAGTAATAAATAATATTATTAATAAAATTATTAATAAAATTAAATATTATTTTTAATTGCCATTTCAGTCTTGCAAACAAGATCCTTTCTCATAAACCCCTATCAGACTGTAATACCAGTAAATTGCCGTAAAATTACCGGAACGACTTTACCAGTATATACAAATATGCACTGTTCACACAGGCAACAATGATCAGTCTTTTTACCAGTAAAGCACCATTCACACACCAGTCTCAAAATACCAGTAAATTCTGTGACATCATTAGCCAGAAACGACCTTTAAATGGCTGCGCCTCCGGTGTTGTGTTTAGAAACATGGAGGGGTATGTATGGTCAGTGTTTTTATTGGTGTTTTCATTTTCTGCAGTCACACAGAGCCCATGACTGGTAATTTTCTGGAAATGTTACAACTTCTCATACCAGTAAATTGCCAGAACAAATTTACTGGTATTTCTTAAAAGGTCCTGTTCACAAACAGTATGATCTCTTAACTGTAATTTACAGGTAATTTGCCTGAATATAGACTGTATGTGTAAAAGGGGCTATAATTAAATTAAGTCCACTGTAGGGTTCAGATACTAATCATAATTCTATGCTGGTGTGCCAAAAGACTGAAAAAATTTAGCTTTCTTGGTAAAGCTTATTCTAATGTAAAACTAAACTAAATCCTCAGATGTTCAGATTTTTATGCATGCAATATTACTAAAAGCTGCACAAATGTCACATGCCACTTATTCGGTCGTGAGTCACATCAGGTCCATTACAAACTATTCTGAGAGAACGTATGGTCGTAATGGCTCATGAGCACTCGTTCAATTGTATGGAGCCAGATTTCACACCTGGCCCTCTTTACTCAACACAATAAATGACTTAAAGGGGGATAAGAATTGCCATTTTAAGAGCAAACATAAAAACCGGGCGCTTGCAGCTGCTATAAATGAGCACTTTTGTCAGTTCTAGCTGTGGCCTAGCTACTAACTAACACGAGCAAATTTGAGGGTAATTGCTTTGGACTTGTAATGGTTGTGCAAGTGAATGAAAGGCTGTTGGCATTTTAACAGCATGCCTGGCCCTCTCAGAAAATAATGAGCTTTGCATTGACAACAGTGGTCTGCAGAGAGAAGTCTGGATGATTAATCAAACATGTTTTTTGGTACAGGAAAGTCTGGAGTACGGGAATACGGAAATCACACTGCGGAGGTTAAAGCCCTGTCTATTTGTGTTGTGAAAGCTTTTGGGTGTTGATCTGTTGAGGGTTTTCCTTGTGCAAAGCTGCCCCAGGGTTTGTTTTCATGACCCGTGAAATGTAGAACTGAACATTGCTGATGGACATTCCTACAAGAGACGCAAACGGAAAACAGGATGTCAGGACATTTGAAAACAGCAGGATATTTGTGGTGTTTCTCACTTACAGTTTTTCTCTTGCTTTTTTTATTGTCTGTTGGAACACAGATGAGCGCCAAAGACGTATTTTACAATTCCCAAGTTAGGTATCATGAGCACATTTGCACATTTCCCCTTTCCCCATTGCACCTAACCCTCTCTCTCTCTCTCTCTCTCTCTCTCTCTCTCTCTCATTTTTCTCAATTCACTTTTCACAAATCTCAAACCTCAGATCTTACTTTACCTGCAAACAGTTTGCATTAAACATCAATAGACTCTTAAAAATAACGGTTCTGTATTGGCATCAGTGGTTCCATGAAGAAGCTTTATCATCTATGGAAACTTTCCAATGCACAAAAGGAAAAAGGTTCTTTAGATTACTGAAATGTTCTACGAACTAAAAAAAAAAAGGTTCTTTTTAGGAACTGAAAGGGAACCCAAAATGGCATTGCTTCAAAAGCTCTTTTTTATGCTTTTATTTTTAGGAGTGTAGATCTAGCGATACACATCCTCCTCATACATATTGATGGAGTAGTGTGGCTAGTTTAATCTCCAGAGCCGTCCCTCACCTTTCTCTCCTTCTTTCATCCCAAGAACATCAATATTAGGCTTCACTTTGAAGCACGTTGCCATGCATCTGCCAGAAATGTGCTGTTAAACCGATCTGTTATCCGTCTGCATGTTTTAGTAGGTTCAGTTTCCCCAGAGCCGGCTCAAAATGCTTGCTCGTTAGTTTAAACATAATCCTGTGAGGAATGTTGTCATGCCTTGTTCTCCGGTACATTCTGGACATTACCCGCTCCACGCGGGGCCAATGCAAACAGCTTGGCAACTGTTGATTTTGATAACAACGGACGGCGAAATCTGATATATGGAGCAATTTGAACGCACTGTCCCAAAATTCATTCCAGTGTCATGCAGTAATCTAATCCTCTGCTTCCCCTTATTTGGAAAGTTACAGAGTACATGGCTTTTTAACTCATCTGCTGTAAAAGTGTAGGCCACAGCAGGCAATAACAAAATAAAGACGTTTGTTGTGTAGCACATATCAATATTCAGAAAGTATAATCGAATCAAAGAGATATGGCTCAGTGAAAGACAAAGGCAGTCTTCCACACCAAAGAATAATGTGCTTTTAGCTCTCTGATCTTATTTTTCTTCTTTCGAGTGCTTTATGGCTCGACAGCAGCGGCGGTCCATCAGAAGAGGCAAGGGATGCTGAGTCTCCCTTAAAATAATTGCTCTGAATAAATGTAATGACTAAAGTGATCAAATTAACTAGCTCAAAGCAATGGTGTTTAGAATTGAGCTCCCATGAGCACAGATGGCAGACTTCAGATCAGGTGCTTCCAGGGGATCCTGCTCCAGATGAGCAGAACTGAGATAACTGGGAATACTAGTTTTTGGTGTTTTCTCTTTTTAACCAGAAATTATAGACCTACATGGGATTAAGTGGCTATTTGCACTAAGTGAAAACAGCATATTTTCTTCGAGATATGCTATTGATGTTTAGTTGTTATTTATATTGATTATATTTATTGTTTGTTAATATTTAAGGTGTTTTTGATTTTTATTATGTTTATTGCAAATAGTGGCAAAAAATCTGCACCTCAGTATTGTACATTATAAAACTATATGCACTAATAATGTATTGAGTGTAAATAATCATTTGAATTCAAATTATTTATTGGATGCCACTTTAATTGGGACAATAAAGCCCTTATTTCCTTCATTTTTATTGAATATTAATGGATTTCCGATGTGATATGAAATTTGGAAAATGGAGAAGAGAGAGGTTGGCAAAAGGCGGATTCGAACATGGGTTGACGGAGTTAAAATGACTACAGCGTATGATTCACTACATCACTAGAGCTGTTGTTTTGACAGCTGTCTTTTGTAACCTTGAGTGTCTCAATCACACATTGGTGGGCAGAGTTAGTGTAAATAGCCTCTGCCAACAAGGAGGGCTATTTGCACTTAGACACTGATGTCACTGCTGAGTAGATTACTTATGAATTGCAGTATGTTACTGATTACATATTACATGATATTGTTACAACCGGCTCCAAATTGCAACATAAACGAGAGCAAACACAGACCAGCAAGTAGCAAAGAAAAGTAGTTTATTTAACAAAAACATAATTAACAAAGGTATTGAAACAGTCAGTAGTCAGCATTAATGTAAGTCAGTGTTGAAAGCATGCATGGCAGTGGACTCTGGCTCAAGGTCTGAACTGTATGCAAACAAAATAAACAACAAAACAAAAGCGCAAGCCCGGCTAGCATGGTCACGTCGTGCCACCGTCCTCATCAGCGCTGCAGTTTTTATAGCTCTGCATAATGAGCCTCAGGTGGGAAGACACACCCACAATAACCAGAATACCTGCAAACCAAAAACAAAACAAGAAAAAACACAGGCCCAGCACTCACTGGGACATAACAATATAAACTGCAGTCAGTAATGTAATTTAGATTACTCATTTTAGTTAATGACTCCTTTCTGACTACTTTTGGATTATTCTTATGACTTATGAGCTAACTTGTTCATCCCATTTTTTCCTGAGTAACCGATTAGTGCTGCCATGATGGATTCTAACTTCCATTTGGATGCTGTCATGTTCCGGTCTCCACAGAAATCCATGTTAAAACAGGGTAAAAAGTTTGACTGAATTAATTAACTAAATATAAAATTGTGCACAGGGTTAAGCTGTGCTATTGTTGGCTGCCACAGTAAAAGCAATAAACTTAAGAAATTCTTAAAGAAATGTATGCGTTGCATTCTATGTTAAACACTGACATGAGAAATCGAGCATGGCTTGCAATGCCTAGGTAAAATACTGTGTGTGAAATAGTGTTGTCATGGTACCAAAATTTCATTATTCGGTAACAACACCAGTGAAAGTCCATGGTTCTTGGTATCAATTTCAGTACCAAAGCAGAACACAGAAACATGCTAATTAAAAAAAAAAAATGACTATACTTTAATCAAACTGTATACATATTTAAATTTTAAAGGGCTTTTGAAAACCTTCTAGAGTTATTCAGCCAAGAATAACTAACTAAGTTAGCTAAAAAAAAACAAAGAACTGCTTTTCTGACTGATATGACACAAACGTTGTTAACCATTTGTACATTCTCTAACATGCATATTTTAGATTTATAATTAATTTAAAAGCCTCTGGTGTGTAAAAATAGTAAATATCATTTGTTTTTTTACCCTAATAAAAGTTATAGGAGCAGTAAATAGTTAAAAAAGAAACTTCATTCTAATGCTAATTATATTAGCGTTAGCCACGCTTATGCTAACAATTAACTACTCTAATGTTCAGTTCAATCCGACATACAAATTTAAATATTGAATAATATTCATAACAGAAGCGGTGTTTCCCAGAGACTTGCACTATAGTAGTGGGAGCATATAGCCTATATGCATATTCATTCTCTGCCAGCAGGAGGCGCTTGTAGAGCAGGAGAGATAGCGGTTTCCCTGGTAACGGCTCTGCGCTCACAAACGCTGCTCAGGCATTACATGCAAGATGAAATTAAAATGACATACACAATTTTCTTCAGAAATACAGTGATATAAAAACACCCGCACTGGGTTTCAACTTTGACACGTGCAGTGTTCATGTTTATCCAACGAAGTCAAAGCCTTTTGGAAAATCTATTTGTGGCGGTCAGTTTTGATACTGTGGCGGTCCGCCACAAACAAATCAATGTATGGGAAACACGAAATTAAAATGAAACTTACCTGCTTGAACTCTTTCAGGTGTCTGTCTTTAAATTAATTTTCGTATTTTCCCCTTTTTTTATGTCGATTTTATGAAGAGAGCACATCTGTGCACCTTTCGGATGGTGCATCAAGAGCCGGGTTGGTACTCGGTACCACCGGTACTTAAAAAAACCTGGTACCGTAACGTCAAACGCAGTTAGAACAGAGAGCTGGCTGAACTCAACCTCATACTCCACAAGGGGCAGGTCCTTACGGCTCGGGAGATGAACAAAGCGGCAAGGGGATCCATGGGGAAACAATGGGAAACTGAATGAAACATGGAAACAAAACGGGGGGAAAACACAGCAATAAACTCTTTGTCGGTCTGGTGTTCTGTCATGATTGCTATAGAGAGGAACAAGGAACGCGGAGACTACTGATAATCATAAATAACAGTATTTAATAATCCAAACACAGGGCAGGCTGGAGACACACCTAGCACATCAAGACGTTTAACACCGGACAAAGGAACATAGGGCAGACAACACTTTAAATACATGACTAAACTAGGTAATTAATAAGACACATCTGAACCAAATGAGACAATCACACATGGGAGAAACTGGGTCACGGGGAGTACGTGGAGAGAAAAACACACACAGACAGTCCATGGGTCTGACATAGGATATGTGAACTCATCTGTTTTCAATGCAGCTAACCTCAGGCCACTTTAAAACCATTTTAGTAGGATTAAAGTTATATTATCACCTCAGAAAATACATTATTTTGACTAGAAACAAAAGAGACCATAAAATGTAAAGCATTGTTCTAGTATGAGTTATTGTTTGGGAAACACTTTATTTTAAGGTGTTCTTGTTTCACAAGTTATACTTACTAGTATAATAACAATAAATTATGCATAATTAATTCAAGTTTATTAAGTTATATTAAAGTTTATTTTTTTAGTGCTTTTTATGATACAAATCATTGGAAAGCAACAGAAAATTAAGTTTCTACAATATTTAGTAGTAGTTTATCAGTGGTGACTGTCAGTTCATGTGCATACAGCAGAAATGTTCACAAAAATTAATAAAAGACGTAAACAAACAGGCGATTAACACTATTAACAGCAATTATGCAATCAAACTTATAGCAAAATGTGGTAGTTCTGTATGTTGTCTCTCTAATTACATCCAAGTAACCCTAAGCCGAACCCTAACCATATAGTAAGTACATGTAGTTAATTATTATTACTCACTACTTAAATGTGTAATTACACTGTAACAAGGACACCTTAAAATAAAATGTTAACAATTCAAGATTCAAAAATCTGTTTATGAATTAACTCACTGATTCCGTAATCATGGGAGAAGATTATGAGTAAATAACTTAAATCCAATCAGTTTCTCATAAAAAGTTATCAAATGACATCATAAAATAATAGTGCCATGGGTCGTGTGGACTAGATATTTCACATCATATTCCACATTAGAAGTGAAATGGACTACTTCTATGAATCTTTTAAGGTTAAAGATTAAACCAGTATATTATGCAAATTCTCCGTTTTGTTCCACAGAAGAAAGACAGTCATGCAGCTTTGGAACGACATGAGGGTGAGTCAGTTATGACAGAATTTGGGTGAATATCACTGCAATAAATCTCACATAAGGAGAACACATTCTTATCCATAAAACTTGAACAGTCTCATTGGACAGATCTCTGTATAAATAAAGTAAATGACTATTGTAATAAAATATTATTGTGCTTCAGAAATCAACACAATGTGCTGATGTATAATTGGAGGGCAATTCAGTAGTTCAACAGTAAGCAGAGTTGAGAAAATGAATGGGTTTCATCTTAATCAGCTCGAGGCTCTTGCCTGTGGGGAGGGATGATAAGAGGCAGCTGGCAGGATGTTAAGAGTCTCAGAGTATTTTCAGACCTTTGTGTCGAATTTGAGACACTTAGATGTCAAAGATGGAGGTGAGATCACAGCTAGTGATTTCTGGGGCTAAATCCACAGTCAAATCAAGTCTTCTGAGCTTTGGAGCTGCCAAAGCACACGCTGGTGGAAAGTTAAGTAAACTATCTATTGTTATCATCATGTAAAACTTCGGCATACAATTTATGGCAACCTGAATGTTTTGAGCAGTGAGTGTCAGAACAATCCCCTTAAGTTATTAAAAACCCTTAGTTGAAATGTTATTGGTATTAACACTGAAGTTTTTCTTAACATAAGGAGCTTGCTGCAACCAGCTGCTGGCCATTAATAGTCAGAATCCAGTTGAGCCCTCATCCGTCTTCAGAAGTCAAAAAAATATTCAGCCCTTAGTTGTTAACCCATCCAGTCAAAGTAAGCAGGAACATCAATCCTGGGAGCTGATGCACTATTTCTTGAGATCAGCAGCCTTAACAAACTGTGTTTTTAATGAGCTTAAAGGGGTCATATGATGTGATTTCCTTTTTCTTTAAAGTGTTACAAGCTGTTCGTATATAAGATCTGTAAAGTTGCAAAGATTAAAGTCTCAAACATAAAGAGATATTCTTTCTAAAAGTTAAGACTCATCCATGCCTTCCTAAAACACCTCATTCAACCCCCCCCCCACCACCCCCCCCCCAACCCAATGGTCTACATCACTGTGTGGGAAGATTTGCATAACATCGCCCAAATGTTTACCCACGAAAGGCTGCGTAACTTTTATTCTCGTTGTAGTATTGTTACCGCCGCCGACATGTTGTGGAGATGCTGTGTGTTTCTAAATATGGTAAGGGGTGAAAGATTTATGTCACACGCTTGAGGTATTCGCCCAATCATAATGCACTGGATAGCTGGCCAATCAGAGTACACTGCGCTTTACTGAACGATGAGCTTTGTAAAAATTTACGCATTACAGAAATGTGCAGCAGAGAGGAGTGACAATAATGTACAGTATGTGGAAAATAATGTTTTCTCACTCACTTTGCATTACACCAATTACACAAAATAATGTTATTTTTAGCAACTTCATATGACCCCTTTAAACTGTACATGATTTTTTTTTACCTCAGTTCGATCCACTCTAAAGATATGAGTCCAATGCAATATTTCAAAAATAGCATTTTGTCAGATTTGTATCCACAATATTGTAATAGTGGTAGCTATAACTGGTTACAGAAGTATTAATGTGATTTTGGTTTTTGAGTTCAGCTCCTACTAGCACAAATGTTTAAAAGCAGGTCTAAATTTTAATGCTATGCACTCAGGATTAGTTTCCAATCTTTATAGTTTCTTTACATTATGCTTATATCTGTTACATATACCAGTGTTTACTGAGTCTGGGCTTACTCTGCATATTTAAATAAGGCTTGTAGAATAATGTTCGTTTTTGTAGTGTAAGTGATGCTTATTTGCCTGCTTTCATCTATCTTTTGTTTACTGGAAAGTGCTTTTAAATGGAGCTGCTTGTTCCAAATTCTGCTGACATTTTTGGCCTCCTGTCATGTACATAATTTGGATTTCTAAACATCCTGCCGTATTAATGTCCTCTCTTCTGCTGTGATGATGATGATGATGATGAGTGCAAAAAATTGTGTTTGGAAAAACATAAGACAAAGTCACAGCTCTCCTAGCACCTGGGTGGATGAACCTAGGCCACACACCAGACATCCCTGCTTGTTCAGAAGGATCAAAGGAAGTCAGCGCAGGCACGCTAGAAATTCAAGTCCCTTCACAGATGGTGATGTTGACTCTGGAAGCCTGTGCAAAGACCTGGCTTTGCTGGAATTTAGGAAACAGCTCTAGCACTAGGGCCATGTGGGATCTCAAAAAAATAACATGTTAGATTGAGTGAGAAAGGGAGAGGGAACGAGAGAGAGAGGGAGGGGGAGATGAGAACTTTTTTTTTCTTTTTTCACAGACCATTGTAAGCAGTCAGAGAGGCAAATAGTGAAGTGCAAAGGAGAGCAACAGGCAGTCATCTCCAGAGAGAGCCTGAGAGCAATGCTCAGTCCACTGACAACAACTCAACATCCAGACAGTAAGGAAGAGGAAGGTTTTTCATACTACAGCCTGCCCTGGGGCCTCAGAAATCATCTCCCTTCTTCACAGCAATGCCTGCACCACTCACTGAACCAAGGACAAAGTTTCTTCACTGCATGTAGTCTGATTTGCACATGGACACTGTAAGTCCTCTATGCCTTTCCACCTTTAACCTGCTGGATCAAGGGACACAATTTGAAGTTTCACTGTCCACCTTTTTTCTGAAGTTGCTTGGAAGTTGTTTTCCATGCAAGTCTTGTCAATATGCTGCCTGTGGTTTTCGTGACATGGTGGGTCTGGGTGTTGCTTGGAAGCGTAGGGGGACAGTCCCAGTCTCAGCATCAATCTCAGACTGACGACTCAAACCCATGGAGACAGAGGATTCAATGGGAGAACAATGGACGTGTGTTCAGTCTTCTCAACAGTGGGGCTGAATACGTCCCAGCTCGGGCTCAGGAGCGTGACAGGAACCCCAGAGTGTTTTTAGCAGACGCTCCCAACCGTCGATCACAAGGTGGGAATGTACGGAGGCAAGCACCCTCCAGAGGAACCTCTGAGACTGTAAGAGGCCAAGCTAGACATCCGTTTGGGTTTGGCCAGGTGCCAGACAACTGGCGCCAAGGTGCAGCTGGAACAGGTGAAACGAGTCGCTTCCAGTCATCTACCGGCTCTCGCTTTAGAACATTCTCTGGCTCATCCTCCTCCTCCTCATCCTCCTCATCCTCTTCTTCTTATCCACAGTATCCGTTCCCTCAACAGCCTCCTTATGACTCGGTTCTGGACAGGTCATACGAACCTCCCTTCCGTGGAACGGGGTACTCCGCTGGCACTGGTGGTGGCTATGCCGGAGGAGGATATGGAAGAGATGGGTACTCCACTGGAAGTTTTGGAGGAGGTAGCTATAACGGAGGGGGTCCTGCAACCGACGACAGTTATCGATACTATCCCCCTTACGGTCAACCATACCAAGCTGTTCCTGCCCAGCCTGCGCAGCCACCAGTCTCTGATGGACTAGACCACAGGTACACGCACAGTCTATACAATGAGGACTCTCGAGATGCTGCAGTACCTGTCTCTAGCAACGCAGGCTCATCGTTCCAGCCTGCGGTCCAAAGCCCCCAGTATGAACAGTTTCCCCCCTTCGGAAGGCCCCAACCCCAGCCTCCATTTGTACAACCACCTCCACGCAACCCTCTCGCCTCTAACAATGCAGAGAGCCCCAACGTGAATTCAGGGAGTGTTTATCGTCCTCAGCAAAGAGGTATGATGCATATCCACATCGTATACACTTGTGAAAGAATCTCTTTGTACACACTAATGTTACTCAATAGTATGGGTCATAGACCAGCAGTCCAGAAAGTGTGTTTTCCATATAATGCACTGAATGCTACTGCGTTTCCTGATGATTCACATGTCGAGCAAGGCTGCAGACTGCTATGCTAAGTAAAGTTAATCACAGAGGAACTACAGTAGGCACTTAAGCTCTTGCATGGCTGGAGATTTGGGAAAATGGATGCACGTGTGGGGCTTGTTTCAGATTCTTACTCTCTCTCAAGAAAAGGAAGTGAGAAAAGCAGAAAGACATCTAAAAAATGTAGTTCTTCTGCCATCTCTTTGTGTTTCCTGGCAGCCCTTTGGATTTAGCAAACATGTAACCCAAGGGACTCAAACTGCACATAATTGATTGTAAAGCTGTTTGCTTACGCAGCTTGTAATGGGCATTGCTTTTGAGCAAATTTTTCTGCTTGTTTCCTCATAAGCAGTCAGTAAAAATTACTCTCTCCTAATGTCTGAGGATCTTTCATTCCCATCCCCCCATTGCCATTGTGTTTTAATTTACAGTCAAAGAAGTTCCAAGTCCATCTTCATCTCAAAGACTGGGTTATTGGAACCAGGTGTTGTGGGATGTGTGCGTGGGTGTAAGAGTATGTGGTAGTTGGTTTGTGTGCTTAGTGCCTATGGATACTCATTCTGCACAAAGAGTGCTCATTGTTTGAAGATTTGGTTTTGGTTTTGGTGATGACTGCATTGCGAGGGCTAAGGGTGAATGTTCCCAGTATTTGCTTTAGAGGGTGGGGTAAGGGGCTCAAGTGGCTTGGTTGTTGCGGGGTGGGTGGTGAACATGAGTGGTGTGTGTGTGTGTGTGTGTGTGTGTGTGTGTGTGTGTGTGTGTGTGTGTGTGTGTGTGTGTTGGGGCGGGGTGGGGGGGGGGGTTGTGGGGTGTTACTACATAAGGAGTGGGGAGATATGGTGAGACCAGCACACATGGGGTCCATTGCCTCAGGAAACAGAAAATATTTTGCTAGCCCCTAAATAAAAGTGTGTGTGTGTGCATATATGTGAACTTGTGTGAGGAGGCGGGTGTGTGTAAGGCCTTTGGGACTGAGTTTCTGGCCACTGCCAAGGTGCATTTTGTAATGTGAAATGGTCTTTGTCTCTTGCTTGAGTCACTTCACGCACAACTAATCACCCTAGTTTACAAAATCTGGTCATAAGGGAAATGGGTGTAAACTCAATCCACTGGAAGGTACACATGTGGAAAAAATTTACATTACTCATTACCCAATGATGCAATCACAAACAAATAAGTTGAAATCGGAGTTCCAGCCTGCGGGAACATATATTATCTGTCAATCTGAGTCTTAGAAATTGAAATAACATTAGATGGGACACATTTACTTAACTTGACTCATAGCATTGAACCTCTTTAAGATAGATGTTGAGATCAGGCCTGTATCGGACTAGTGGACATTCATTTATGTTACTTACATCTTACTAAATAATCTAAAAATTTAAGTCAACTACTTTGGTGTAGTGCAGGCATTCAACAGAATTTTGTGGAGAAAGGTGCAGACTGTGTGAAGAAACTTTTGCTGGATAACCACACTCTTTCAAACTCTCTTTACACGGTTTACAAAAGCTGACCAAGGAAGTTTCCTGAGGCCTTTCTTGAAGTCTGTTTCAGACCGAGCTGGCGATTCAGATGTGTACACAGAGATGGAGATGGCAAAGCATTCACTGACTCCAGTGAAGGGCGGCACTAACGAGTTTGAAATAAAGAGACTGGCCTAGGGCATTATGTTTTATGGAGTGAAAGTTGCTCCCAACTCTAAACATGCCTCCAGCAGACGTGCGATTAAATCTGCACTCCACATTGTTGCTTGCTGGCTTAAGTTTGTTATTGCTGGTCTGGCTGTCTGCAAAAAAAAAAAAAAAAAAAAAAAAAAAAAAAATGCAGCTGGATGACCATCAAAATCTTGCTGGTTAAGGTAATTAAGAGGCCTAGTGGGACTCCAGTATCATACACTGGATTTCATCGGTGTTGATCTTCTCAACAGGGTTCTTTTCTCTGAAATCCATGACATGCAAAGCAGGAAAGCAAATATGCTGTCGCCTTCCCTTTGAAGAAATGTTAATGTCCACCTACGGACTTTGACTGCTCTGTTATTATATTCATAAGATTATTTAGACATAAAGTGAGCTTGAATTTTAAGTGTAAATAAAGGTGATAAGTAGTTTCTGTACTGGCCCTGGAAAGAGTTTTATGAACATTAGCTGTTACCACTAGCTCTGTTTTTATTTATTTTTCCTTTTTTTTTTTTTTTTTTTTTTTAACAAACTTGGTCACATGCCCGATTTGGATCCAGCAGGGAAGTGATCTCATTTTTGTTTCGCAGTCACCTCTCCCTCATCTTTTGTTCTCTCTCTCTCTTTCTCCCTCTTTACATGCAACACTTTGTTCTTTTTTTTCTTATTTTTGCGTGACCTTGAAACCAGATGAGAAACAGCATTTGATGCATTATACTGTGAGGCTTCAGCATTACATCCTCAAAACCCTCTTCATCTCTTGTGTATTTTTTCAAAGGCATACTTATTTGGATACAGCCATTTTTCAAATATTTTACTTTTTTTTTTACATTTAAAAGTATGTAACATCAGAACAGATCAGAACATTAAAGAAACACATTTGTCCCCTGGACAGTGTGTTATGAGATCTGACATTGTTATTATTCTGCTGAGAAAAAAAAAAAAACAGCCTGGTTTTTATGGTCAAATCTGATCTTCAAAGATGGTCTGTTTGCTTGTTTTAAAGGGATTTGGACATTTGGTGGTCAGACTGGTCTGTTTGATGGTTTTAGGGTGGTTTTCAGGTGGACAGGCTGGTCTGTTTGGTAGTTTTAGAGTAGTTTGGACAGGTCAGACTGGTCAGTTTGGTGGTTTTAAAATGGTTTTGGATACTTTTCAGGTGGCCAGGCATATGGACACATTTTAGGTTGTCAAACTTGTCGGTTTGGTGATTTTAGAGTTTTGGACTCATTTCAGTTCATAAGACCAGTTGGTTTGATGCTTTTCAAGTGGTTTTGAACATTTTTTTTATGTGATCAGACCAGTCAGTTTGGTGATTTTTAGTGTTTTGCACACTTTTTGGGTGGTCAGGCCAGTCGGTTTAGTGGTTTTGGACACTTTGTAGGTGGTCAGACTTGTTTTTTTTTTTTTTTTTTTTTTTTTGGTTTTAGGGTGGTTTGGGATGTTTTTCAGGTGGCCAGGCTGGTCTGTTTGGTGGTTTTGGAGTAGTTTTGGACATGTTTATCAAGGTCAGACTGGTCAGTTTGGTGGTTTTAAAGTTATTTAGACACTTATAATGTGGGTTTAGGGGGTTTTGGGTGCATTTTATTCTACAAACCAGCTGAAAATCAGCTTGACTGGTGTTGAATACCAGCCTAGACCAGCTATGACCTACTAAGACCAGTTAAGAAGTTTTTTCCCCTTCAGTGTAATTTCAGGAAATGTGCTACAGCAGCTGGTTCTACACTGTAACCCTGATGATGTCTCCTGTTTTTAGGTTTGCCTGACCTGGTTCCTGACCCGAATTATGTCCAAGCCTCCACATACATTCAAAGAGCCCATATGTACTCCTTACGCTGTGCTGCAGAGGAGAAGTGTTTGGCCAGGTGAGAATCCTCAATTCTTTCTATTTATGAAATGGCAAAATAAAGCTGGCCAGGCAGTATTTACACAATACAATAACTGTTTACACCACACCATACAACAATACTTCAAACAACTAACGAGAAGAGTGTTAGATGATGTCTGAGGCAGAAGTATGGGTGGTGTCACATCATATAAATCCCAGCCTGCTGTTATGAGCTCATCTCATATATTCAACGTTTTATTTCTCAGTGCTGCAGTCCTTCATTAAGGTTTTTTTGGTTATTTATTTATTTTATTTTTTTCTCCTCAGCTCCGCCTATAGTGCTGAAACCACAGACTACAGTATCAGGGTTCTTCTGCGCTTCCCTCAGAGAGTGAAGAACCAAGGGACGGCTGATTTCATGCCCAACCGACCTCGTCACACCTGGGAGTGGCACAGCTGTCACCAGTGAGTCTATCTTTTACATCTGTATACGTGGAGACCTCATGGGCATAGAATATGGAGGGGTTCGAGGTGGACTTAAAATATATATGTAAAAATAAAATGTAAATTAGTCCCCCTCACTTTTTCCAGGCAGGTGTGTTCACGTTCAGCTTTTCTAGGGCCAGTGTAAATAAATCAACATTTATTCAGAGATAAATCAACATTCATTTAGATAAGTCAAAGAGACAGGATAGTCTATGCATGACCTGACCTTTTATTCACCAAAATGAGGTGATGTGAACATTATAGCGCACTAAACACTCTCATTTCATTCATCCTCGAATCCAGAGGGCGCTCTCATGCAGAAAGTCCTACACAGACTCATATAAATTATAACTTATGTGCCAGGAAATCCCTATTTTTTTTTTTATTTTTTTTTTTTTTTTTTTTTTTTTTTTTTTTTTTTATTATTTGTTTTTTATTTTTTTTTTTTTTTTATTAATTAATGCAGTTTTTAGAACAAATAGCATACAAAGGCAATAACATATAAATTGCATCAAAACAAATAAAATAATAAACAATAATCAATAAATAAATAAAATAGGGAAAGCAATAAGAGAATCATGTCCATAAACAAGTACAAATAATTACAAACTATTCAAAGAGTAGATTTAAGGCTTTAAAATCATTTGCATTTTTTGCTTTGTTATTTCTTGTTTATTTTAATGTATACAGGTAGTGACCTATTTATGTTTTAAAATTTGTAAAATTATTATTTTTTTTTTTTTCACTGCTCATTTACATTTGGGAATAAATAATTTTCCTTATATAATGAGTAAATTGACAATATACCAAATTTTGAAGTCAACAGTAAACTCATAAACAAAATAAAATGAGTAAATTGACAATATACCAAATTTTGGAGTCAACAGTAAACTCATAAACAAAATAATAATTTAATCACACCAAAATAATTTTGTATACATACAATCATAAAATAAATGGACAATACTCTCATTTTGACCAAAATATAAGTGCTGTCCCTATCTGCCCTCACTCACAGCAGTCCCACTCTTTTTATTTATGATTTTCTCGTATAATACGGAATCATCCTGTATTTAAAGCACCAAAGAAGCGTCCCATATGAAAGCTATATGGAATGCAGTTTGTCCCGTGTTCACAGGAATATTCCATATGACCACCAGATCATATGAATAACAATTTCTCAATTGATAACTAATCATTATTTTTGCACAAATCATTGTTTTATTTGTTTGAAGAAGGCTTTACGACCAAGCAATGACCGCAAATCCCTTACTGTCCCCATTTTAATTTTGCCAAATCAGTTTGGGCAAAAAAAAACAACAACTTATTGATCATGAACCCAACATCCAGCAAGGCAGGAAAACATTCAGTCTACCTGAGGGAAGACGTCTTTCACTATTTTAATTTAATGCTGTTAAATAGATAGAAAGAAAGAAAGAAAGAAAGAAAGAAAGAAAGAAAGAAAGAAAGAAAGAAAGAAAGAAAGAAATTGTAAAAAATTTAATTTCTAGCGTAATCTTAACATTTGGACTTCATTAATGAAGTACAAATTCAAGCAGCAGAAGCAGCCCACACTCTCCAAGTTTTCCTTAATTGAAAAATATTAACTTTCATTCATCCAGTTAATAATTCTTTTTGTTAAAAAATGTAAGTGTATGCTTTCAAAATTCATGCTATTTGTATGTATGTAATTCCACAGTTTTTTCACCTCCTAAATTAGCCCACTTCACTACCTGTGCAGTCACAACTCTATAATGGTACAGTTTACTTAGACTGATTTTTTTTTTTTTTTTTTTTTGTATGACAAAAATCTTTTTAGAATAGGCTTATTGTACCTACACAAATGTGATTATTTCCTGAAAAAAAAATTAATTTACATTATAGTACAGTACAAATATTTTGAGTGACCCTTATTCTGTCCCTTAAAAATAAATTGTCCCTTATTTTCCATTTCTTAAGTTAAGATTTTTACATCAAAATGAAATCTATAGAACAATACAATGAATTGCAAGGATCCAGAGAACAGTGCACTATTGTAGACTTATACACTGAGGTTTTAATTACATTATTTTAATATAGTCAGTCATAAACTAAAGTGGACCGGTTCAAACTCCAGGACTGGAGATGCCTGGAAAGGCAAAAGAACACTGGAAATTTGGCAAATCATTCTAAGATAAAAATTATTACATTTTCTTTTTCTTTTATATATATACCCTCCAATTTAAGACTAAAATCTAAATTTGGTTTTCCGTCTGTATTATTTCCTAATAATTTCCTCAGCCTTGAGGGAATGGCATTAATTACCATCATATACTCCTTGACAGGTATATTAAATTACATTTTCCCCCTAAAAACTCTAAATAGTTAAGCACAAGGAAATCCCTGATAAAGACAAAGGCACTCAGTGATCGCTGTAGCTAAGCTTTATAAATAGCAGAAACGATTTGACTGATGAAATGCATAGACAATAAACACACGATTGTGACCATATATGGTTTATATGTGTTTTTCAAGTCTTTTTATGTTAATAATTTATATGTTTTTTTATATTAATATTCAGGTAATAAATAATAAAATATATGATTAATGTAATGTTAAATATATTGTCTGCCATCTTATGTGATAAAAATAGGGGAAAACAGTGTTTGTAGTATATAATCCAATCATAAATTGTTCTCATAAAGTTTCATAAAGTGTGTTTGATTTCTTAGTCAATCAAAAGTAAGTGGTAAGGAGAAAATAATAATAATAATAATAATAATAATAATAAAACCTGTAAAAAAAATGAATTTAATTATATTGATTTTAATTGTATTGAATTGAAATAAATAAACCTATGACCAGAAGGGTGGGGTTTTGAGGAGCTAAGCATGGCATGGAGCATCACACCAATTGCAACAATGAGTAATAAATGCAATTTTAGGATGATTGTAATTGAAATGGCTGAAAAGTCATAAATACAACCACTAGTAATATGATCAAATGGCTTATCACTTTTGACCAACAGGTGGCGCTGTAATCAAATCATTTTGGTGTGTTCTGTCTGAAGTGACAATGGCACACACTAAGTTTGTTGTCATTATGTCAAAACTTTGAGGAGATATAGCCTTTGAGTCATTTTGGCACCGTGCCTGAAGTTTGTAGCAGAGCTGTACGAAAACAGTTTTGTCTATCGACACGAAATCCATAATTTTTTGTCAGCAAAGTCTGAAGATGATTTGATTTCATTTCATTTTGGTGAAAATAGGACCAACGGTTGATGAGGAGTGCAAAAAAGTAGGTTTTCAACATAAATCAAAATGGCCGACAGGAAGTTCGGCTTATTATGACATAATTGATACGTATGTTGTCGGCATGACCCAAGGAATATTTTGAGACCAATTTCATTACAATAGCAGGTCAATGCAATCAAAAGTAATTAGCATTTTTGAAAATTTCATAGTTTATAATTAATGAATAGTTTATTACTCCAGACCAATAAGTGGCGCTGTTACCAAATTCATGTGGCGTGGTCAGTGTGATGGCGCATACAAAGTTTGGTGTAAATATGTCATAGCTTTGCAGAGATTTTCACAATTACAGCAAATTTAGGATGATTGTAATTGAAATGGCGGAAAAATCATAAATACAAGCATTATTTTTGTGTGATTGTAATTGATATTTTTTGTTCAACAGGTGGCGCTGTGATCAAATCATTTTGGTGTGTTCTGTGTGAGGTGACAATGGCATACACAAAGTTTGGTGTCAGTATGCCAAAGCATTGCAGAGATACAGGCTGAAGTGTCATTTTGGCATCGTGCCTGAAATTTGTCGCTGTGGTATGCGAAAACGGTTTTGTCTATCGATACAAAATCCATAACATTTTGTCAGCACAGTCTGAAGATCGTCTGATTCAAGTTTTGGTGAAAATCGGACCAAAAGTTGATGAGGAGTTTGAAAAAGTAGGTTTTCAACATAAATCAAAATGGCGGACAGGAAGTTCAGCGTACTCTGGTATATTTGGTATCTATGTTGTTGGCATAAGCCACGGAATATTTTGAGACCAGTTTCATTGCAATAGGCTAATGCAATAAAAAGTTATTAGCATTTTTATAAATGTAATTATTAATGGTTAATGAATGGTTTATTACTCTTGACCAATAGGTGGCGCTGTTAACAAATTGATGTGGCATGGTCAGTGTGAGGTGACAATGACACATACATAGTTTGGTGCAAATATGTCAAAGCTTTGTAGAGATATAGCCTCAGAACCATTTTGGCACTGTGCCTAAAATCTGTAACGGTGCTGTATGAAAACGGTTTTGTCAATTGACACGAAATGCATAACTTTTTGTCAGCACAGTCTGAAGATGATCTGATTCGATTTTGGTGAAAATCGGACGAACAGTTGAGGAGGAGTTAGAAAAAGTAGGATTTTAACATAAATCAAAATGGCGGAAAGGGAGTTCAGATTTCCCACTACAAAATGTATATGTCTGTTGTCGGCATGACCCAAGGAATATTTTGAGACCAGTTTCATTACAATAGCCTAATGCAATCAAAAGTTATTAGCATTTTTGGAAATTTTATAATTAAGGGTTAATGAATGGTTTATTACTCTTGACCAATAGGTGGCGCTGTTACAAAATTGATGTGCCGTATTCAGTGTGAGGTGACAATGGCACATGCAAAGTTTGGTGTAAATATGTCAAACCTTTACAGAGATACAGCTCTCAGTTGCAGTTTGGCATCTTTCCAGCAAATTTGTTCATGCGCTAAACAAAAACCGTTGCGTGTAGCAACACGAAATCCATTACTTTTAGGCAGCTTTGTCTGAAGATGATCTGAGCCAAATTTGGTGAAAATCGGACTAACGGTCTAGGAGGAGTTCGAAAAAGTAGGTTGTCAACATGAATCAAAATGGTGGACAGGAAGTTTAGCAAATATTGGTAAAATTGGTATCGGTGTTCTCGTCATGATCCAAGGAATCTATCATTATCAGTCCGGTTACAATAGGCTAATTTAAGCAAAAGTTATTAGCATTTTTATAAATTTCATCATAACTTTTGACCACAAGGTGGCGCTGCCACCAAACTTTTTGAGTACCTTCAGGGCATGGAGCCGAAGATTTTTGTAATTATTTTCATAACGATACGATAATGCGTTCAAAAAATACAGCATTTTAAACCATAATTCAAAATGGCCGACACCTAAAATGGCTGACAAGGGAAAATTGGATATCATTCGACTCGACATGACCCATCGAATCTAAAGAGACCAGTTTTGTGATTTTTGGCAAAACCATTCAGAAGTTATAAGCAAAAATATGCATTTTTCGTATCTCCTGACCACTTGGTGGCGCTGCGTCGAAACACTGCAGGTAGTCTCAAGTCATGCTTGTTACAACACTCACCAAGTTTGGTCTCAATACGCCAAACAGTTGTGGAGTTATAGCCTCACAAGCATTTTTGCGTGCTTTTTGTAGAATTTGTTTACGAGGTATTCGAGAACGTTGTTGGACGAATCAACTT
>NC_056614.1:1303880-1323880 GCF_018340385.1 Cyprinus carpio
GGATTGACATCACTGATGTTCAGCCAGGAAACTATATACTCAAGGTAACGCTCTCAAAGACGACCGAAACATTTACACTCTGTCTTCTATTTCACACCGAACGTCTATTTTTCATAACCTTCAAAGAGAGTCTTCTCTCTCGTATCTAACACATCAACAGAATACAACACGTCTCTAAAAGTTTGGCACGAGGAGATGTTTGATGTCACGCATGTCGTCCAGCTCTTCTGTTTGTTATCGGTGCTCATAAATAAGACAGATACAGACATGCCTCTTCAGGCAGATCCCAGCTGCTCACTTTCCGACCTTCAGCAAAACTACAACACAACAGATGAAGTACACCACAGTTAAAAGAGATCGCCATTACCTTCTACTCTGAGGCTAAGTTTTAATATCCTTTCATAGCAACGAAGGATTAAACGGCAAGCAGTCTCTGCAGAAATTGGAAGAATTGCCAAAAATGTGTCCTATAGTCAAGGCAAGAGACTGACAGACAGAAATGAGGTACTAAATGTAGGGGCTATGTACTTTTCCACAGATGACAGGTTCGTTTCTGCATATGTTTTTGTTGAGGAAAAGATTTCAAAGTCAACTTTTCATTGTTTTATGTTAAATTTATCCCACTTTCACCCATCAATACTGTCCACCAGAGCCTAAAA
The DNA here is from genome assembly GCF_018340385.1 of Cyprinus carpio. NCBI lineage: Eukaryota > Metazoa > Chordata > Actinopteri > Cypriniformes > Cyprinidae > Cyprinus > Cyprinus carpio. The sequence continues at coordinate 1,304,540 of NC_056614.1, forward strand.
CTAACATTTTTTCTACATCTGCCAATGGCCTGGACTCTCTCTCTCTCTCTGACAACAGATTTCTAAACCATTTTCATTAAACATGGGAAGATGTTTGGCACATGTTGTATTTTAAATGGAGTTTATATAACTACAACATAGTCTGTGCGGTTTGATAATTGGCATTAACCATGTTCTCGGGCCTTGTTAAAATTAATAATAATAACAAAAAGTAACCGGACAGCTGGTGAGTAGTACTCACAACTGCTTTGTGTACTCACCAACTCTGAATTTTGCATGCATCTGGCAAGTGTTAATTGTAGGCCCTGCATGCCCAAAATAAGTAATAATGTGATCACATATTCACAGCACTGAACGTGTAAATTCTGTTTTAATTCCAGCTCCAGGTTAACCCAAAGTACTTGGTGCATGAGTCGGACTACACAAACAATGTAGTCAGGTGCAATATCCACTACACGGGCCGCTTTGTCAAGACAACAAACTGCAAAATCTCCCAGTAAGTGCAAATTGCTTTTTGAGTGTGTTAATGGATCAGTAGCTCCATAATGTTCGGCATATATTCATCTACATGCTTTAAAATACAGTTTCCAAAAGGAGTTTTCACTGCAGTGCCATAGAAGACCCATCTTGGGTTCCTCAAAGAACGTTTTAATGATCAGCTCTTAAAAGGACCATGTTTTTCTTAGTGCTTTAATATCTAAAGAACCTTTTTTACACTGTAAAGAATCGTTTGGTCAGTGGAAAGGCTTCATGGATGGGAAAGGTTCTTCATGGAACCATCAATGTCAATTTTCCACATCTATGAAACTCAACAGAGCACATGACTGTTTCTTCTGCTCCCACAGGTCATGATCGGTCAGATCCGGATGAATCTCCATGGAAGCGCTGTCCATTGCAATGTGAATGGAATTCCTGGTTCGGTTGTGATTGTTTCTTGCATTTGTCTCGGTTCCTGTATTTGTGCCGTTCTTGTGAAGCTGGGAGGAACGAGCACACATAATGTCACCCTCACGCAAAACCAAACACACCCTGAGGAATCCCATACTTCACAGCACACCACAGACCAACGTCTATTTTCCTTCCAGCCACCCCATTAACCCTGGTTTTTCATAAAAACACACACTCACTGCCCCCAATTAAGTCTAAATCCTTCACCATTTTTAAGTGGGTTACCTCACTGGAATGCAAAGTGAGATCAGGTATGGCACTGCTGAACTGTAATTCTGTCATCAGGAAAATCACAACTGGAAACAATCCTCCTAGTTTCCAAGCCTCTCTCTTTGTCTGTGCCACTTTAGAGAAGGTGCAATACTGAAGAAAGAGTCATATGAGAGAACGGCCTGCCTGTCAGTCATCCTCCAGCAAACCAATTAAGTAAAAAGTGGTTTAAGTTTGAATGAGGGACCTGGAAAAAAAAACAGCTGTGGGATTAAAGCACTTTGAATAAATGCCTTGAATCCAAAAGCTGGAGGCAGTTTATCAAGGTGTTTTTACCTTGGAGGTCTATTATAGTCTTTTACTTAACCTGCTGAGATTTACATTGAATTGGATTGTAATGTTGCCTTGCATGTCAGTCCATTGATAATGCAATAAAGCAAACTACTTAAATTCAAGCCATACTTGAGATGCCCCCCCCCCCCCCCCCTACAAGCAGCTGAAGCTCTGTCAGTTTTGGTTTTCTGTGATTAAATGAATATTTCAGGTTCAATACAAGAATTAACAGACAGAATTTGTGGCATAATGTTGATTACTGTATCACCACAAATCATTCACAAGTAATTACACTGAACCACTTGCAATGAAAGTAAATGAGGCCAATTTTTGGATAATATGAAAGCTTATAAATTTATAAAAGCACTTACATTGATTATTCTGATAAAATTGTGCATCATTTGAGCTGTGATTTTAGCATTGTCACGGCAATGAAACTATTAAATTGAATGTAACTTTATGCAGAACAAATTGGTTTCCATTGTAAGTGATTTAAAACGGTAAAGGTTTTTTTTTTTTTTTTTTTTTTTTTGTGGCAATCAACATTAATTATGCATTTACCAAACAAATTTACCCAAAAGAGACTTGCATTGCATTGAAAGTATGCACTTTATCATTTCATGGATTCCCTGGGAATCAAACCCATGACATTTCTGTTGATCTACATTTAAATTTACATTTACATTTGGCAGACGCTTTTATGCAAAGTGACTTACAATGCATTCAAAATATGAATTTTATCATTTTTTTGTTATGAACATATATGCATTTGGCAAATGCTTTTATCAAAAGTGACTTACATTGCATTTAAGGTATGCATTTTAAAAGTCAACACATTCCCTGTGAACTGAACCCATGACCTCGCTGTTGTTAGTGCCCTGACCTGCATTTACATTTATGCATTTACCTTTTATCCAAAATAGACTTGCTTTGCATTCAAGTTATGCATTTTATTAGTCCATGCATTTCCTGGGAATCAAACCTATGACCTTGCTGTTGCTAACTGCATGATCTACATTTACAGTTATGCATTTGGCAAATGCTTTCGTGCAAAATGAATTACACTGCATTCAAGATATGCATTTTTTTTTTCAGTCAGTGCATTCCCTGAGAATCGAACCCATGACCTTGCTGTTACTAACTGCGTGAGCTACATTTACATGTATGCAATTACCAGAAGTTTTATCAAAAAAAAAAAAAAGATTTGCATTGCATTCAATGTATACATTTTGTCAGTTCATGCGATTCTAATGCCATGATCTATTATTTAAGCTGCAGGAACATTATGTCACAAGTGCTGTCGTATTGAACTTGTATTGAAGCCAGAAATATTCCTAGAATGTTAAGCTTGTAAACCTTCCTTTGTGAGATTTACTTGTACTGACGTCCATGTTGGAACGTATCTATTGTTTCTTTAACTGCCAACACTGGTAAGCTGCCACAGGTCACCATATATGGTACAGTTAGCCCACTGATGCATGCCATTATCTAGGTAAGGAATGATTTTATTTTATCATATCATATTCATACCCACTGTTCTCATGTACTGTGTGGAGGGAAAAGCTGTACTTGCTGTGTTACACTCCAGGAATTCATATTTCTTTGTATCCGAAATTGAGATTTATGCCTTGATCGTTAAATCGAACACAGACTTAGTTGATACTACTGTTGCAAAGCTAACATTGCATAACTTGATGTTACTGACAATCTTAATTCTATCCGTACCTACCTCGGAAAGAGAAAGTTAAACATATGCAGTGAAAAAGAGCTCCTTATGACGCTACGCTTGAAGAGCCCTGAATGACAAACATCCAACACATATGCTATAATCTAATACATTCAGTTAAATGCATACAAAACAAGCTTTCTGTGAGGCTCGTCGGATATGAGTGAATGGAGTGTGTGCTACGATGCATCACACGCTTCAACCAAAGCTAAATGAATTCCTTTCTGTGGTGAGCAGTTCTTCTATTATGAAAACATGCTACAGTGTTTTCCATTATCACGATCCAGATCAAATGCAGAATAGACTTTGTCTTATCATATCTCTTTATACTCTGCATAAATGATTATTATAACATTGTTTATAGTGTAGACAGTACATGTGTGTCTGGTTGCTATCTGCTTTTGTGGTCCAGGACAGGTGCACATCAATCTCTTTGAACTGTTGTTATCATTGTTGTGGTTGTCGGTTTTATTTTTTGTGCTTAGAATTCATACTGGATCTTTAAATAAAGACTGAAGTGTATATCAGCTTTTTTAGTGCAAGTGCAGTTTCATTTTTTTGACTTCAGACCATCTAAATTCAACTGAAGTTTTTGGAAAATACAATTCTGCCACACACTCATCAAACTGCTAAAGTGGCAGAGTTTTAGGGAAAGTTTCCCATCTGCCGTCTGCGTTTGCACAGAACATGTACTGTAGTGAATGCCAGCGGTTTTGGTGTACCGAAACAACACTTTGATTGAGAATTAGGCCAGTATTAAGAACTCTGTAACCCCAGAAGCAGAGCAAAAACTGACATCACATCCACTGCATCTCAGCGTTTGTTATAAACAACAATCTACACTTAAAATCATCAGTTAAAGTTAAATACTTAAAGTGCAGGTAAACGGGAAAGAAACGACTGAGAACACTTGAAATGCCTCTCCTTCCCCAAAACACACATGTGCACGTTTTTGTTTTATATCAGCCTGCTTTGATATGTAAAAATGTGAAGAAAAAAAAAAAAACAATAAAATAAACATGTCATTTCTGAAAAAGACAGTGATGCCAAGGTTTACAAGAGGGACAACCCAGAACACAACGAGCCTTTGTTAAGCTTTTAGGAAGCTGGAGAACACTATAAGATGCTGGCTAAGCAGCAAATGATTTTTATTATTATTATTATTATTTATTTAAATTTTTTTGTCACCAGCTGATACCCTAGTTTGTGTATATAAATATGAATGAATCCATGCATGTATAAATAAATAAATAAATAAATGCATGCATTTTAGTTTTTGTTTGTTTATCAAATCAGTCAAGGAATGGCTTCTTTAGCATAAACAATATTTTCAATAATGATTATATTTTGAGAGACCAATGGTGTGGAAAACAGTTTTAGTGAGTGGGAACTGAGCAGTTTATAGACTACATGCTTGTGTGTTTTCAGTGAGAAAATGACGCCAAATAAGAGGGGTAAGACCGAGTCAGAGACCTATTAGTGAATTCCACTGACATGACATCAGATTGAAAACAGAACGAGGAGAGCGCCAAGTAATACGTGTGCTTCGGAGTAAAGCGAGCTGATTTCCTTCACTGAGAGAACAGTCCTGAGGTCTGCAAGCCCTCAACGAGAAGAGAGCAAAGATGACAGCGAACAGAGAGAGAAAAAATATAAATGCCAGACCAGAAGATTAGAAGGGCGAATATGAATCATAAGAATCTGGCATTTCAGTTTAAACCAGCGTAAACCGGCTGTTCTTACTGGCATTAGCTGATTGCCAGACTGATCTAGTTTGGTGGTTTTAAAGAGGTTTTAACCTTCTCACCTGTTCAGGCTTGAAGACCAGTTTGCTGCCCTGCTTGGCCATGCAGACTGGAAAACCAGACAGAGCTTCTGAAAACTAGTTTAGACTTACAAGATGGTCTTTTTGGTAGGAATGGAAAACAATGGAAAATACATGATGGAGTCAAATCAATGCTCGAGTGATGCAACAACATGTAACAGTCCTTCAGTTAAGTCATTCACGTTATGAAGCTCGTTATGACTCAGAAGTCATAACATTCAGAAACAAAGAGAGCCACTGCAATAATGTCACCAGACCATAACTGCATTTTAGCCTTGATGAGCTTTTTTAACATGAATTTAGTAAACATTCAGTCGCCAGCTCATAATGTATAGGCTATGCAACATGCGTTATGATATTGCACAGGTGTGCAGGGTATTTTTCAATGCAGCTGAGAAAATAGAGAAAATAGAAAATAGAGAACGTTCCCAGAACTTTAGCTTTGAGGTTTTCTCAAAGTTATGAACGATGTTCTTCCAGTAACGTTTACTCAGCGTTATCTGGTCTTTAATAATATTAAAACTTCAGCTCAAAAACATTAAGTACACAACATTTTAGTTGGACGTTTAATGTCTAACGTTTTTAAAATGTGGCTACCTGTTTCAAAACAACCAAAGGACATTCACCAATAACATTCCCATAATCTTTCCTTTAAGAATAAACAAACATTTAGAAACTGAACATTCAGAAATAATGTTTTCATAACTTAATGCAATGTTCGGAAAACTTCTTTAGAAAGTATTTTTGTCTTGAGTCAGTCCGATTATAAACTGATTATTTGGGTGCATGTAAAAACATAGCTAGTGAAGTCACATGGTTTATGTACAAATCCAGTGGAGCGTTCAATCTGCTGTTCAATAAGCATCGAGCATGACTTGTGATGATAAAGAAGGTAGAAAACATAACAGCAGGCGGTCGACCTGAGATGTTTGTGTAGTGAGCAAACACGGGTTTGCTTGTTTTGCTCTCACGACGTCATGACGCGGTGTTCTGGATGTCGCTGTGATTTATCTCCATGCAGACTAGTGCCGTTCTCCACCATTAAATCAAATGATTAACAACTCGGACTCAGTGGGAGATTATCTTGAAGAGGGAGACCGAGCACCGCGGTAAATAATTCAACTATCACTTACGGTGAAAAACAAAAGCATGAAGATGTTTCACTTCAGCCTCGGCGAGCGGCTTGTTTACTTTAATAATGAAGGCCTGTTGCAAACCGAGGTCGTTCGCCTGAGCTAATGAACTCCTCATCATCTCTATTTATGTGTGCCATTAGGTTTGAAGGTCTTGGAAGAAAGAAGGTGAGTTGTCTTGGCAGTCTGGCTCATGCCATTAAACACCAGGAGTCCCTTTTTCCATCGCTCCTGTCCTCGGTGAAGGTGATTTTCCACAGCCTGCTTTCCACCTTCAATTCTCAGTTACTCGCAAATGGGCCGTTCCTGAGACAACAAGGGAGCAATGGGGGAATAAATTCTCATTACAGAGGTGCTGCTAACAGAGGACAAAACTGTCGCAGGGATACGCTTGTTTATAGACTCGCAGACAATTGGAACGAATGACTTGGAACGGCTCTGGAGTTGCTTATTTTACAGGTTCTTCTCAGTCCTGATGAGGCTTTAAATCCACAGATGCTGATGTGGTGCAAGGATTTAAAACATTGACAACTTTGATGCATGGTGGCTCAAGAGAGCTGATCCAAATCTCACGGGATCTTCACCCTGCAGGAGGCCTTTGGGTTTTAACCCAAACGTTTAACTGTTAAAGCAGGTGACTGTTCAGTTCGAACTATGCATAACACTGTCAGATCTATCTATCCATCTATCTATCCATCTATCTATCTATCTATCTATATATCTCACATACAGCATTGGGATCTCTTAGACCCAGACATAAAGAAAAGTTCATCTCGACATGATGGTCAAGAGAACTACGATGCTTATTAGCACATCATGTTGTGAAATAGAACATTGCAGTGCATTAGTAGCTTACAGGCATGATTATAATTCATAAACAATGAGTCCCATCATTAAATAAAAGCAGAGACGAAGAAGTCTAAAAATCAGCCAGGGGCGTCATTTAAAAGTTTAAATAAAGTTTGGATTACATTATCTGTTTGCAATTGTTTGCAGGGATGTGATGAATGCTGTACACAAGTAGACAACAAGAGACAAACAACAGCTGATGTAACGCAAGATTTCGAAGGACAAACTGATTGTTTGTCCTCAAAACATGGATCTAACAGATGCTTTTATTCAATGACTTTCAACACTGCACACACACGCACACATGTATACACACATGCATGTATATATTTCTGAAAAATATTTTATGCATATTTTAATATTTACAGTTTTTTTCAATCGCTAACAAGCACTTATCCATACTTCAGATACTTTTTCTAAACTCTTAACACAGACTCACACCTACAAAACACAACTTTTCTTCTCAAAAACACATTTTGTTAAATATATACTAACTCTTCATTTCAAAATAGAACACATCTTTCTCTGCACACACTTACTTTATTAAAACACTGGAAATCTGACTCAAAATGAAATTATTCTGTCAAAGAATAACACTTGTTTTCACTTCACAAGGTACATGCAGTCAATCAAAGTACACCAGGTTTCAAAATACTGGCTATTATTGACATTACAAAAACTGCATAGACTTTTATGTTTCAGTTTTACAGGTATTTGCATGCAAATACATGCAATCCACATTTTTTACACTAAATTTCTTGGTTGGGAACTGTATGTCCACATGTACAGTAATGTTCACATTAAAAAGCATTCTAGTAAAAAGCTAATCTTTTTTTTTTCTTTACTGCTTACTACAGGAGGTACAGTAGAAACACAGTATGATAGAACAGAAAAAGTTTTACAGTATTGCTTACAGTGAACAAAATATCCATCAAACACACAAGAGCATTCTGAAAAAAGACAAAAAAAAGCACAAAATTACTGTATCTAATCTCTGCGATCTTCAGGGTTAGGCCACATGTTTTCATCAACATCACATCTGATATTATCCATTCCAAGGCGATGCACCTGGGATAAAACCGCTTGGTATGTCGGATCCACCCTTAGAAATCATGAACTGTGATGTCCCTGCAGCCAGCATCCATGGCTTCAAGGAGGGACATCTGGTCATGTGGCTGATGGTCATAAACCTTCCACCTCCATGAAGAAAATAACTCCTCTGTGGGGTTGAGGAAAGGTGAATAGGGTGGAAGGAAGACACTTAACAGTCTTGGGTGGACTTCAAACCATGTTGTTATTGCTTGCGAATGATGGAAAGCCACATTGTCCCAGGTAATTACAAAGGTCCGCATGTTTTCTCCCTCCTGATCCTGCTCTGGAACCAAGTGCTGGTGGAGATCATTGAGAAAGGCAATATTGTCGTCGTAGCTCCTTGACTCTCTCACTGTTCCTCTCAAAGGGAACAGTGTAGAGCTGCTTCATCCGCACTCTGTGTTTGGACAATGTCCACGTAATGGTTGTGAGGCTGATGCTATCGATATTGTCAACTATCTCATGGTCCTACACAATTCTAGTTTTAATTTCGTGCAGTTTTATTGCATTATTTGCAACAACCATTTCTACAATGGCAAGCTCTTGATCATTATTTAGGAGCTTTCCTCTTCCCCCAGAGGGTGGAAGACGTTGCATTCTTTAGAGGGACAAAAAATTCTACATACAGTATGCATTACTGTATGACATTATTGACATGTCAAGTGAGAATAGAAACAATCCACGTAAAATGCAATACTTACCTGTTGGTTTGTTGAAAGATGCGTATAATGGAGGCAACCGTTGACCGCCTCAAATTGGGCTGCACTCTTTCACCAGCCTCTCTTAGTGAAAGACAGAGGTTGATTACATGGTCTACCTTGCCCTCTCCTTGGGCCTGCTCCTCTCACTGCATCTCTCACATCATCTCTCACTAGGCCTGCCCTTCTCCCTGGGCCCCTTGCTCATACTCTTCCTCGTCCAGGCATTACAGTGTTTGTCTTTTTCTGTTTCTGTTTCCAAAAACATCACTCCTCAAAGTCCTCCTTTTATTGTATAAGTGTCAATGTAATAGAAAAATATAACCCCTGCCACTGAGTCTAAGCCAGACTGGAATCAGCTGTGGTTGGCCCAATTTACCCAACATAAATCAGCTGTGTGTCAATTGTTCAATTGTTTGTGTGGTGTAATCTATATTACATGTTACCACTAGAGGGCAACACGGGCATGTAGATGGGGGAGTACTGCATGAGCAGAAGGAGAGACGCACTATGTTATTGTTGCAGCCTGTTAATAAAGCGGCTTGATGAACACTCAAGGGAACAGTCTTTATTTGTAAAAGAACCCAACGCAACATGGTGTCAGAAGTGGCTGTGCTTTGAGAAGGAAGTCAGCTTTACGCCCGGCTAGCTATTATGAGTGAGGAAGACCAAGCGAGAGGAGCCTCAGCAGCGGGAGCAGCCGCGGCGGCAGGTCCAGTAATGGCGGCGGCAACCTTCACCATCAAACCACCGGAGCCGTTTGATTTTGCAAAGCCTCAAGAGTGGGAAAGGTGGAGTAGACGGTTCGAGCGTTTTAGACTGGCAAGTAACCTGAATAGTTCTTCGGAAGCAAACCAAGTTAATACTCTGGTTTATTGCATGGGAGATGAGGCTGACGACGTGCTAAGAGGGCTCGAGCTAACGGCCATGCAGCGCCAGCAATACAATGCAGTCAAAACAGCTTTCGACAGACATTTTGTCCCAAGAAAAAACGTGATTTACGAGAGGGCAAAATTCAACAAGAGAGTGCAACAGCCATCGGAACCTGTGGACACATTTATTACAGCTCTTTATGCACTAGCAGAAAACTGTGAGTACGGTGCTCTTCATGATGATCTTTTGAGAGATAGGCTTGTAGTGGGTCTTAAAGATTCGTCTCTGTCAGAAAGAATGCAGCTTGACAAAGATCTCACCCTAGCTAAAGCTATCACTATGGCAAGACAATCTGAAGAAATAAAGAGACAGCAAACTGACCTGAGAGGTGAAGTTATCGCCAGCAAAACAGCTATGGATGCAGTACAAATTAGAAAAGCCAAGCTGAGTAAGTTTAAAACCAAAGAGCAAAAACAGATTAAGTCTCCGAAGTTTCAGCAGACCAAACATGACACTAAAGCATGTTCCAGGTGTGGCAAGGCACCCGCACACGCAGCAGTGCAGTGCCCAGCAAAAAATGCAGAATGCCATAACTGTGGAAAACGCGGACACTATGGTAGAGTCTGTAAGTCCAGCACATCTGTGAACGAGGTTGCGGACAGTGCGGCTGGACTTTTTCTGGGTGAGGTGGATTCTGGAGAAGAACCATGGCTGGCAGACATAAACGTGGGCGGACATAAGGTGACCTTCAAGTTAGACTCCGGAGCAGATGTGTCTGCTATTTCCGAACAAACATTTTTGAGCTTCAAACTCAAAGACAAAGCATTGGACAAGGCAGAAAAACCACTCTATGGACCGGGTGGGGCTGCGTTAACTGTTTTGGGGTCTACCACAGAGACTATTGTGTATGGTGATAGGAGCACTACTGAGAAGATCTATGTAGTCCGAAACCTCCGCGTGCCACTGCTGAGTAGAACTGCTTCGGTGAGACTGAAGCTTATCACCAGAGTCGATAATACTATAAACAAAGAGACAGTGACTAAAGCATACCCCAAGTTATGCGAAGGACTTGGGCGGGTACAAAAGCCATACACCATAAAACTAAAACCTGATGCAAAGCCCTTCTCGCTAAAAGTGCCAAGGCGCGTGCCACTGCCGCTCATGGGCAAAGTTAAAGAAGAGCTGGACAGAATGGAAGGGTTGGGAGTTATTAGTCGCGTGGACGAGCCGACCGACTGGTGCTGTGGCATGGTTGTAGCTCCCAAAAAGGACAAAGAGAAGGTGCGTATCTGTGTGGACATGACACCTTTAAATGAGTCCGTGTGTCGTGAAAGATACATACTTCCTTCTGTAGACCAAACGCTAGGCATGCTCACAGGTGCTCAGTATTTTTCTAAACTTGACGCAAATATGGGCTTTTGGCAAATACCACTATCCAAAGAGTCTGCACTCCTCACCACCTTCATTACGCCATTCGGCAGGTACCATTTTAACCGTTTGCCATTTGGCATCTCCAGCGCGCCCGAACATTTTCAAAACATGATGGTGACGGAGGTTACAGCAGATCTCGAGGGAGTCGTCTGTCACATGGACGATATCCTGGTCTGGGGATCGACCGTAGAGGAGCATGACACAAGACTGCATGCTGTCCTGCAGCGGGCAGAGAAAGCCGGCGTTACGTTGAACATGTCGAAATGTGAGTTTAACAAACGAAAAGTAAAATTCCTTGGATTCATCGTCTCAGCAGATGGAATGAGTCCTGATCCAGACAAAACCCAAGCTGTTCAGGACATGAAGGAGCCAAGCAACGTGAGTGAGCTTAGGAGCTTTCTCGGTATGGTGAACCAACTGGGGAAGTTTATTCCAAACCTTTCTGAAAAGGATAAACCACTGAGAGACTTACTTTCAACTAAGAACATGTGGTACTGGGGGCACGACCAGCAAAAGGCGTTTCACAACCTTAAACACGAACTGTCTTCTCCTCCTGTGTTACAGCTCTACAACCCGAATAAGCCACAGAAAATCTCCGCGGATGCCTCTTCATTTGGCCTGGGGGCAGTCATGCTACAGAAAGAGGGAGATGTGTGGTCACCAGTTGCTTATGCTTCCCGATCTTTAACACCTACAGAGCAGCGCTACGCTCAGGTGGAAAAAGAAGCGCTAGCTCTTACGTGGGCCTGTGAGAGGTTTAATGACTTTATTCTAGGCCTTCACTTTGAACTCGAAACTGACCACAAGCCACTAGTGAGTCTTCTGGGAGGACAAGCTTTGGATGCGCTTCCGCCGCGGATACAGAGATTCCGTATGCGCTTAATGAGGTACTCATACACAATAAAGCACATCCCTGGCAAAAGTCTCACCACAGCTGACACACTCTCACGCTTACCGCTTACAAACAGTGTTATGGGCGCTGATACAGATCTTATGGAGGACACTAATATTTACCTTGAATCTGTGCTAGAGGGCCTTCCTACAAGCAGTAAATATCTGGCAGATCTTCAAGAGCAGCTGATGTCTGACAGTGTCTGTTCTCAAGTCATAAGGTACTGTGCAGAAGGCTGGCCGGATCGTAACCAGCTACAAGGAGCGGTGAAGCACTACTGGCCTGAGAGAGCTGTTCTGAGTGTGCACAACGGACTACTACTTAGGGGCACAAGGTTAGTTATTCCTGCTAACATGAGAAACTCAGTTTTGGACAAAATACACGAGGGGCACCAGGGGGTGGTTAAGTGCAGAGAGCGTGCCCGTCAGGCAGTGTGGTGGCCAGGTTTAAGCAACCAGATCAGTGAACTTGTCCTCAAATGCAGACAGTGCATACAGGAAAGAGTCAATGCAAGAGAGCCTTTAATGCCCACAGATTTACCTGAAAGACCATGGCAGAAGTTAGGTGCTGACTTGTTCGCTCTGAAAGATAAAAACTATCTGTTGCTAGTGGACTACTTCTCTAGGTATATAGAGATTGCTCAGCTCAGCCCAACTCGCTCTGCCAATGTCATTGTGCATTTGAAATCAATATTTGCACGTCATGGAATACCAGAGATACTGATCACGGACAACGGCCCGCAGTTTGCATGTCAGGAAATGAAAGACTTCGCAAGTGAATACTGTTTTGAGCATGTGACCAGTAGTCCCAGATACCCCCAAAGCAACGGTGAGGCGGAGAGAGCTGTCCAAACAGTTAAAAATCTCCTCAAGAAAGCTAGTGATCCGTACAGAGCTCTATTAGCCTATAGGACCACAGCGCTGGCAAATGGCTACAGCCCTGCACAGCTACTCATGGGGCGTCGACTTCGTACCACCCTGCCGATGCTTCCAGAGGCCTTACAGCCTTGTGTGCCAAATCTTCGACAACTTCGGCATGTAGAGAGGGAGAGAAGGATGAGACAAACCGAATGTTTCAACAAAAGACACAGAACAAGAGATCTGGATAAACTGATACCCGGAAACCCTGTTTGGATTGCAAATGCAAAAGCAACAGGCACAGTGACATCTGTCCACCCAACTCCACGGTCCTATGTCATCAGTGGACCGCAGGGAACTATTAGAAGGAATCGCAGTCATCTTGTGCCTTTGCCGATATCAGAGACTCATACTGAAACACAACTGACCCGGTCTAATGAAAGAAACACTCCTGCAGAGATACTTTCTGAGCCACAAGCACATCAAACACCAGATGTTGTTCGAACCAGGTCTGGTAGAGAAGTGGTAAAACCAAAAAGACTGGATCTATAAAAGAATGCATTAACAATTCAGTATGCTTCAAATAAGTCTGAATATGCCTTAATCTAATGTGAATTTGTGCATTGAAAATGTTCTAATGTTTCAATAACTGTTCGATAAGGGAAAAGAAAATGGTATGGAAAATGTTTATGCCCAGACATTTACAGTTGGCTACCAATGTGGCATTTATAAAAAAAATATATATATATATAAATGCTAATTGTTTGAGTTAAAGCTAAGGGTAGTTAACTTACCTTCAGTAAGGGGGATGTGGTGTAATCTATATTACATGTTACCACTAGAGGGCAACACGGGGGTGTAGGTGGGGGAGTACTGCATGAGCAGAAGGAGAGACGCACTATGTTATTGTTGCAGCCTGTTAATAAAGCGGCTTGATGAACACTCAAGGGAACAGTCTTTATTTGTAAAAGAACCCAACGCAACAGTTTGTTTATTATCAGCTGAGATATGTTGTTTTTGAACTGATATCATTGCAGAAGCAGAGGTTTTTATACTGTATCTAAGGTTTGGAATATTGTTTTTGCTATTGTGGGATGTTGTGTGTTTACATTCGTAAATACTACAAAAACAGTCCATAATTGTGTAGGGAGGTATAGCTTGTCTGTTAAGAAAATGTAAGCATTGTGGAAATGTGTTCACTGACTGCATATTGTGTGAAAACGACATGAAATGTGGGAATGGTATAGCCACAAAAGACCGATGCTGTGCTAATTGTGTTTAGAGTTTTGAAAATGTGACAACTGGTTGGACAAACGCTTGTTAGCGACTGAAAAAAACTGTAATATAAATTATATGAATATAACTATATGCATGTAAATACATGTAAATATCTTTAAAATATATACTGTTTGTGTGTGAATTTATATATACATAAATATACACAGTACACACACATATATTATGTTAACAAAAACTTTTATTTATATATTTTTTATTGGTTATGATTAAAGTTACAGCCAATCAGAATCCAGTTTGATTATACCCACTGTGTGTCTGCAAAGTGCATTTGCAGCCTTTGACCGCTGAGTGGCGCTTTAATCACAAGTTTTCAAACAAGCGCATCAAAGCACATTTTCGCAAATAGACGTCAGTTTTGCCTCGCTGATGTGTTACATTTGACGGCTGCAGTCAGGGAAAATGAAAGAAAAACACTATAGTTAAAATATTTAATATTCACAGATGAAAGTTTGGTGATTATGAAGTTATGTGCATTTCTTAGAACGAATTCAAGCAGGATAAATGTCAAGCCTGTGCCTGAGCCTGTGCTTATATTTTCTCTAAGCTACACAGTATTACACCATATTTTAGATTTGACACATTTAATAGGTGTGCAGTATTATTTATATAATATAAATTATGTGTTATATTATTCAAAAGAAATTGTGGTTTACTTTGCATCAGAGCATTAAAAGTGGCTATTTTAGTGAGCTAGGCTACATGGATCTATATGCAAAATGTCAATATTCTCATATATTAGGCCTATATTTTAATTTATATTTTAAAATTCCTTTAATAAAACAACATGCATTTTTGTTATTCGTTACCTGTCCTTTATTTTGACAGACAACTTCTTGGGGAAAACATATTTGTCTGTAAGAAATTGTTGCGTGTTTTATAAATTATTTTCTTTATTTTAGTAAAACGTGAGGCACTGTATAATTTCGTTCCCATTATTTAGGCCTGACTAAAAGAAGAAACGAATAAATTAAACCTGCACGATTTAGCTAAATCATTGAAATTCTAAAGAATGGACGGATTAATAAAACTTCCTCACGATTAAACTCAAGTTCTCTCATTATAATCACCAAAATGATTTAAAAAAGAGCTTCATTAATAGACAACTTCAGTGATTTTAAAGGGAGCCGCCGTTACTTGCTTACATAGAATTTAAGTTAAAAATAAATAAAATTGCAGCCGTATTTAAATGCATGTATTTAAAATGTCTGCGTGCAAGAGTAATGCTGAGTGCATGCGCAGCATTTATTCTTATTTGTTTTATCTTCATTACAAATCTTGTTTGGTTTTATTTTGGATAATTGCATGTAAAAAAATAATTTACGTTGTAATGCACATGCAAAATATGAATAATTATTCATATTTAAGTGTTCGTGCGAAAATTATTAATGCGCATGCAGGACAAGGAGGCGCCCTCTAGATCACTTGAATTTTTTCCTGATAATGAATTAACTTAAAATTGTGGTGTCTCACATACATGATAAATATATCTACAGAAAGCTTGAAATGTCTTTTAAACAAATCAATTCAGAAGAAAGCATTATGTAATCTGTGACGGTTGTATTTCTCTTTAAATGCGCGTTCATGTGGAGAGAGTCAGCACTGTGTGAATTTCATCTTGCAGCCAACAAGAAAACATTTGTTTATTAATAAATAATTAAAATGTCTCCTTTTTTTACAATTTTTACAATGGGCTACTTCTGCTAATGCATGTGCTTGAGCGCGAAATATATTAAGGCTTATTATGGATTATAGATGTAAATGTAGTATAATCCTGCGATTAGTTGAATAATGACAAATGAACGACTAGTATCTAGAAAAATCTTACATGGGAGGCAGACCTATTAAATAGCCTCTAGACATCTCTGTTAAAGTTTTTAAAGCATTTTATACGCGTTTGCATAAATTTTTCTTTCAGAACGGTCTTTAATGGAGAGATGCTTTAACACTGATTTTTCCTCTGAAACACAAAAAACGAAAATTGAAATAAAATTGATTCCTTCTCTGCAGATATTGTTGCCTCTGGTTTGTGCATTGTAAATAGGCTACAAAAAAAAAAAAAAAAAAAATTAATAATAATAATAATAATAATAATAATAATAATAATAATAATGTCTCCAAAAACTCCAAAATGTTTTTTTGTCATGTCTGTAACGCATGTGTATTCCCAAATCTAAAAAAGCCTATAAAACATCATACGGATCATACTGATGTCTGGACTCTGTTTGGGATTTAGAAAAACATAAAGAGATGGTTCAATATATTGGTTATAGGCTACATTCTGTGAGAATTTATGTCATAGTCTAAAAAAAATATTGTTTAGACGAAACAAAATAAAATTAACGCAACAGTTTGCGAATTTATTTATTTATTTATTTTTGAGTTAAGGCAACTTCCTCTGAAGTTTATAATAACTAATAAACTATATTGCGCTATACATTAGTCAACATTTGAAGTGGATCAAAACCTTTCTTCAAAGTTGCCCTAAAACCAAAATGACGAGTCCTATCTAAACCTGTTCTGCAAGTTTGATACCCTCGTAAGACACTGTCCATATGAAAGAACAAGAGATTCACACATTTATATCAACCCCCACAAGTTATACAGAACTACCCCAACCCCCTCCAGCTGAACTGAATTCGGTCTGTTTGTTGGCTGTGAGGAACGGTGTGTTGTCATGTTACTGGGTTGAAACATGCCTGCACTCACAGCAGCCCTACTCTTTTTATTCATTATTTTCCCGCAGCCCATATTATTGTTTTCACAAGACCATAATAATAACAAATTATCAATTGATAATTAATCATTATTTTACGAAAATCATTGTTATTTGTGAACGTAGCGGTTGCGGAAGGCTTTAAGACCAAGCGGAGTGCTCCATCAGCTGCTCCCGCTTCACAGTGAGCGCGAGCTCTAACTGACCCAGCTTCAAAGTCCGCAAGTAGCAAGACAGAAAAACATTCAGTCTACCTGGAGGAAGACGTATTTCATTGTAAATTAATGCTGTTAAATAGAGAGTTAAATAGAGAGAGAGAGAGAGAGCGAGAGAGAGCGAGAGAGAGAAAGAAAGAAAAAAAACCCCGTGTTGGCTATTCCTAAACTTGGAGCTCATTATTGAAGTACAAATCCAAACACCAGAAGCAAACTCTCAGTGTTCTTTCATTGAAAAGTCATTTTGTTTATTCACAGGCTATATGGTTGAAATAATATTTTAGTTCAAAACTTTAAGTGCCATTGTTTAAAAATAACATTGTTATAAAAAATGCTTTATTGGCTAACGTTTCTAGACCTTCAGTTGTTATGCTTTAAATCCCATAACATTTGTAATTTCACAGTATTCTCACCTCCTAAATCACTAACCTTTAAAGTCACAATTCTATAACGGTAAAATTTACTTAGGCCGGTGGCACTTTTTAATGACATTATTATTTTTTTTTTACACTTTTTTTTAGAATATTGTAGCTTACATAAATAGGTGAAGCAAAACAAATATGAATAATATTTTGGATCGTCCCCTTATTCTTTTTCCCTTATTTTCTTAAAGAATAATAACTTATTTTCTACAAGAATAAACATGATAACATATTATTAATTCATAGATATAATTTAAGCAATTAAAACCTGATAACATATTATTAATTCATAGAAATAATTTAAGCATTTAAAACCTTTTTTTAAAAAAACTTGAACTTCAATACTATTAAACTGACTTTTAAATCTCAAGGAGTTTATAAGTTAAAAAAGGGTAAAATGTCACAGTGCATGTTAAATAGCCTAAATGAACTTGTGTTAACAATATAATTAGAACTAACAATATAATTAGATTTTTTTTTTTTTTTTTTAATGAACAATTCCTGTATAAAATGGGACAGCAACCTTTATATCAAACATTTTTTAAATCGTCCACAGCTGAGCAACGCGCGAGGCAGGTTGAGCGTGCGAAGTGAATGTGCTGCACAAAGTCATTTTCAGCTGCAATGAAAATAAAAAAATAAGAAACACTGGATAGCCTAGATTAGGCCCAGACTCTGTTCCTAAGTATATAATAATTATAATTACCCCACAGTAACAATTTTTAACCGATTAATCGCCTATTTTCGTTTGCTGCATGTTATTTTATTTATTTATTTATTTTTTTAAAACAGGCTAAAAAATAAATTAAGTTTGTGAGAGGAAAAAAATATATATAAGTCATGTATAAGTTGCATTTTATTACATTCAGAAATAATAACGGCTGGCCTAATGTGCCAACAGGATATTTTTAGTTCTCTTCACTTTACAACAAATCCTTTAAATGTAACAAATTTATCAGAACAGAACAATAATTACAAATATATAATTCTAATGGATAAATAAAATTGCAGTATATAATAATATAGGCTTAACTATAAACAAACAAACAAAAAATAAATGAATAATAATTTAAAGCGAACCATAAGGTAAGGTTGGGCTCTCATTCGGGAGAAATCCAAACGTTTCCATATTCGTGATGTTGCCTATTTCAAGCTCAACTATTATTCATTAGGAAAAAATAGGCTTTGTAGGTCACGCGTGTTTCAGTATCGACGAAAAAAAAAAAAAAAAAAATCATAATTAACAAAATATGCCAAAGTGGACCGCTGCTCGCGCTGGATGGCACGGTGAACGGCTACTGTTTCCAATGAATGTGCGCGAGGCACCAGCGCGATCAAACAGCTGAAACAGAAAATACAAAATTTTTGGTCACACAGTAAAGGCATAATTCAAAATGCAAAGTGTTAGCAGTTTGAAAAATCAAGAATAATAACAGAATTAATCATAATTATTGCTAAATGCTGGACCGTTCTCATTTCTATCTGCAAATGGAACCTGAAGGATTTTTTTTTAAACCAAGAATGAACCGAAATGAATATTTATCCGTATATATAGGCCTTATATTTAATGACTGTTTAATAACAATAGCAAGCATAAGATCCTTTGTGTAAAGGTCTTCTTTTAATTTTTGATGAGTAGACTGTAGCCTAAGACTATCCTAAATTTTGAAATTAACTCACTGTACAATTTTTAATGTTTTTTTAAAGATGGTACAATGTTATATCATAATGTTATTGTTGTTTTACCTCCTCCTTTTATCTCATTTTACAATTACATTCAGTTCGCAATCCGTCCCTTTGCGCCACCTGGCGGTAGTTTCGCGAA
>NC_056614.1:1326380-1331380 GCF_018340385.1 Cyprinus carpio
CTTCTAATACAACCAACAGAAGAGCAGATGTTTCGTGTGGTGAGTATCACAGAGAAAAGAATATTCAGAGATAAACCCTAAAGCAAATCTTACTGTAATTTCCCATCTGCACTCTACGCAAATTTCCGCCTTTATTTATGTTCACTTATACAAGAAAAGCCGCCTACTGAGTTGCAATATGGATCAAACTAATATGCATGTTCAATATTTGATTAGAAATTGTGTTACATCAGTTCTTTTACGGCCATGTTCACTGTAGACAACTTAAACAGTTAACTGCACAAATGCACTAACATATAAAGTGACATATATGCTTTATTATATGTGTTTCCTTGGGAATCCAATCCTTGACCTTGACCTTTTACCGCTTGATCTATAGGAGCACCGAACACTCGGGCCCTTTGCTGTCAGTATTATAATGTAGCTACCGTTACAAGCCAATTTTGAGCAGAGTCCGGGTTTGAGATGATATAATAGTCAGTATGCACTGATATAAGGAACATATGTTTCACTGTGATGGTGCTGACTTTATGGGTAATACTGTGTAAAACAATTTGATTGAAACTGGGAAATATGCTCTTCTTCATTATGCGATCTCTGAGTTTTATTACGTCGCCTCTGTCTTAGTGCAAATCGTGTCCGTGATGTTTACGGTGGTGGGTAGTGTTGTTGTCTTCTGGGATGCTCCGTGTGTCAAACTCTAATGCGAACGACTCCATCATTGCTCTGCGCAGGGAGATACAAATGATGAGAAAGAAAGGGAGCATGAGACAAATCCATTTATTGTCTTCAGCAATCTAATCTAACACATGCTCGACGGATGTCCACGCTGAAAAGGCGCCTGCTTAAATTTGCATCTAAGTGAGAATCAAGTTATTAGCCTGACTAAGTAGTGTTGCAAAGTCAGGGCTGCTGGGTGATGTGTGTCTGGGGAATCCCAGTCTGCAAAGAGAGGGAATGATGAGCATATGGAAATATCTCAGCATAGAACAACACTGCGCCCTGCTGGACAAACACACTTTTACGTGAAGCAGGTTTACTTGTATTTCTTGCTGTCAGAACCCTTTATCCATGCAGCATGTTGTATTTGAATGAGATTGAAGACATTTTTAACAACGTTAAACGTTAAGTAAAATAGCAAAATAGATTTGATATAGTTAAAATAAAATGTTCTTGGCATGAAAATAGCCACAGAGGCTGTAACGGCATTAAAAACAAACAAACAAATAGATGTTGGTGCTTTATTTAAATTCAAGTTATCAATCAGTGACATTTGTTTCATATCACATGGACAACAAATGTTTAAAATCGAGAAATAAATAAATAAATAAATAGTGCATTTCAAACAGGACTGTTTCATCTGCGTTCTTCAACATCCGTGTTTAAGTGACAGACAACACATAGAGGCCCCTCATGCTAAATACACATACACATTTCTCAAATAAAACAAGTCTAAGGGTCCATGTACACGACAATGATGCCCTAAAAATAGACACATTTATCCTTTGCAATATTGAAAAGTTTTGCGTACAGATGACAACGTTATCAAAAATGATACCCACTCAAACAACTAAAAACACTGTATTATGGTTGCAATACGCATGCGCATGATATACTGTAGCTTTTCAGAAATTCATGTTTTTTTTATAGTTTGCATGGAGATGGTAACTGTATCTTTTTCAAAAACTTGCACTTTTTACTTTTTGTGTGTTTTCAGGCTTCTGAAATGCTGCTGTTGTGTAAATGTTTTTAGAAGTAATTTAATTGAGATTGCACTCATTTGAGCAGTTTCTAGAATATCAAATCATGTAAAACAATAACTATAATAACTAGAAAAAAATATATTCACAACTAAAATGCATATACATTTTTAGTTGTTTGTAATTAAAACATAAAATGTTTCTAATTCACAGATGATCTCTAGCTGAATTAATATTTAAAAAAAGACTTCAGGAATTTCCATTATGTATTAAATATTGCATTATTTCCTGGACTAGAAATCACGTTTAAAATTCCCTGATATTTCCAACGTTTCCATGACCATGGGAACCCTGATTACACATTTTAATCTACATAAACTCATTCATAATTTAATACAGTCACATAAGAGCAACCCAGCTAACAGGAGATGTTCTCAGAACTTTGGAACGTTGTGGCGAGGCTCTCTGAAAATTACGAACAAATATTCTTCCAGTGTCTGGTCTTTAATAGTGTTCTCAAAACATTAGAACACAAATGTTATTTATACTTTATTCATTAGAATGTTTAATTCATGAAACATTTTAGTTTGACGTTTATCTAAGTTTATTTATTCATTTAGTTTTTTTTCAATCTCACTACTTGTTTTAGAATGTTCAGAGAACATTCAAATGTAACGTTCATGGAATGTTTGGAAAATGATACAATTAAATGTTCAAAAACATTTTAAAAACTGGATGTTTTGAATGTTTTAATAACTTAATGGGAATGTTAGAAAAACGTTCTCAGAACATATTTTACTTAGCTGGGAGCAAATAGGCCAAAACAGACACAAAACATAGAACAAAGACACAAACATTTACATTAAAAAAGCTCAAAATCCCAAGCATCAGTTGGTTGGTTGCACCTGGTGTTTGACGTCAGTATGCTCTGATGCCTGCTGGCTGTGTTTTACACAGCGTTGTCGTAGGAGGGAGTGGAGTAGGGCGGCCCCTGTGGCCCCTGCGGCCCCTGCATCGCTCCGGCCGCTGCGCTCAGAGCCGCCTGCTGGACGTGAGGATTCTTCCAGGCGCCGGAGACCCACTCCTCCTGCGCTTTACTCACGCTGCCGCCGCTGCCGCGGTAGAAGTTATGAACCTGACAAACACCAGCAATATTCAATTTAAACAAAGGTACTTTAAAAAGAGTGCTTATTACAGAAACATCTCTCAACTGAATTAATGTTTTCAGACTCTGAATTACATTTAGTTACTTATTTTTTTTACATTTAAAATTAAGTAAGACTTCAGTACATCTTTATATGTCATTTTATAATTACTTCTATTGTCTTTGAAATATGTGACCTTGGAGCACAACACCAATCATGAGGTTCAATTTTAAAGAAATTGAGATTTATACATCATCTGAAAGCTGAATAAATAATCTCTCCATTGATGTGTGGTTTGTTAGGAGGACAATATTTGTCTGAGATACAACTATTTGAAAATCTGGAATCTGAGGATGCAAAAAAATCTAAATATTAAGAAAATCATCTTTAAAGTTGTTCAAATTAAGTTCTTAGCAGTGCATATTACTAATCAAAAATTACGTTTTGATAAACTGTATGTACGTTAGGAAATTTACAAAATATCTTCATGGAACATGATCTTTATTTAATATCCTAATGATTTTTGGCATAAAAGAAAAATGGATAATTTTGAGCCATACAACGTAAATATACCTGTGCTACTTATGACTACTTTAGTTCTCCAGGGTCACATATGGTCAGAGTTACTGCTGAATTTACTGAGAAGCATGTATGATCAACTAAAATATACTTTCATGTCATTTCCATTTAAACATGTGTGTCATGTTTTTAATTACACGTGCAATGATGAAGTTAAAGTTTAGTAGATTTAAAATATATTAACTTTAAATGTTACATAAAACATCATTTAAATTGTACTTTAAATGCCTACTTTAAGTATTAAAAACTAAGTCATATAGTTTTTAAAAATATATACTTTTAGGATTTGAAGTACACTACAAGTGCACATTTAATACAGTTACTTTTTTTTTCAAAAGGGGAAGCTGAAAATATCTTTATAATATAATAACTTTAACTGAAATGCAATAAAATGTAAACTAAACTTAAATGTATTTCATTAATTTCCAAGGCAGCATTTTTCATTTTCATTTAGTTTAACTTTATGTACTAAAATAACTACAACTGAAATAACCATAATTAAACTGAAATAGCGTTATAGACAATGTTATAGACAAATAAAAAATATTTTTACAAAGGAAAAGTTAAAATAAAAATAAAATTATAACATAATTAGAATAAAAATGCAACTAATTAAAAAAAAAATAATAATAATAAAATAAAAATAAATAAATAAATGCTATTTGAAAATATGAAATTATAATATTATCTCAGTCATACTAAACACTGATAGGTGGATTTTCACCTGTTCTCATTGGCTTCTGCTTTTCAAGCACAAACACTAAGGTAAATGATTTATTTACTCTCGCATCGATTTAACAATCATTACATGCTCCAGCATCACATTTAATGACAACAAAGCAGCCCCTCGTCACAAACCCAGGCCTGTCCCGCTTGAACAGATCAGAGAGGGCCGTACCTTGGTGAGCACCACGAATGAGATGACAGCGACTGCGGTGAACATGAGGGTGGGGATCAGCATGATGATGGAGGCAAAGATACTCGTCCCAAAGAAGGAGATGGTGCCCAACCAGCCGCTGAAACACAGAGATCAGACCAGAAGATACGGAGACGAATACAGAGAAGAGTGTTCATTAATGAAGCACAAATCATAGCATAATCTCACCAAACACCCCATCCTGGGATTCCAATGGCCTGAATTATAGCAATGAACAGTTGTGCCATGAAGACAAAGAAGAACGCCATGAAGTAGAATGAGCTGTCCGTCCTGAAAACAAACAAACAAACAAACAAACAAACCGTACAGTAAATGTGTAATGCACCCTTAATAATAATAATAACTTTATGAATTCAATATGCATTTACTATATGATGATGATAATAAAGATAATTAACATATACTAATACATTTCATAAAACACAAATGTATTCATAAAGTGCAAAATAGTATTAATAATAAGTAATGATAATAATAATAATAATAATAATAATCATTATTATTATTATTATTATTATTATTATTAATGTAAAATAATTGTAATTATTAAAACAACAACAACAACAACAATAATAATTAGTAGTAGTAGTAGTAGAAATAATTGTATTACTACCATTATTAATACATTTATTAAAATAA
>NC_056614.1:1333880-1353880 GCF_018340385.1 Cyprinus carpio
GGAAACTGGTGTTGTCTACTTGTTCTTAAGAGCTGTGAATCTACAAGTGAAGAACATACATATGATCAGCCCAGTGTACATTATGCACATTTACAGAACAATGAACACTGAACAACAGTAGGGGCAAGTTGTCACAGAGTTTGAAACAATTACCTTTTTTTCTACTGACAAGGCTGCATTTATTTGATTAATAATACAGTACAAAATTGTGAAATATTATTAGAATTTAATATAGCTGTTTTCTATACGTGTGAAACTGTAATTTATTTCTGTGATGTGCAGCTGTATTTTCAGCATCATTACTCCAGTCTTCAGTGTCACATGATCTTCAGAAATCATTCTAATATGATGATTTGCTGCTCAAGAAACATTTCTGATTATTATCAATGTTGAAAACAGTTGTGCTGCACAATATTTTTGTGGAAACTATGATACACAAACACAAAAGGACAAAGAAATCAATACTTTTATTCAGTAAGGGCGAATTAAATTGTTTAAAAGTGACAGATTGTAAAGACATTTATAATGGTATATAATTATAATGTTTTTTTGTTTGTTTGTTTTGGTGGGGGGGGGATATATTCATCAGAGAATCTTGAATAAATGGTTTACAGTTCCCACATAAATATCAAGAAGCAAAACTTTCAGCACTGGTTATATAAGGAACCATTAGCTATTAATCAATTGCTAATAACTGGGCACAAAATCATCATATTAGAATGATTTCTGAAGATCACGTGACACTGAAGACTGGAGTAATGATGCTGAAAATACAGCTTTGATCACAGAAATAAATTACACTTTAACAGATATTCACATAGGAAACAGCTATTTTAAATAGTAATAAAATGACTGTTTTACTGCATTTACAAGGTCTTATCTTAAAAACATTTAAAGATCTTACAACCTGACACTGGTAATGTAAAAAATAAAATAAAATAAAATAAAAATCAAAAGAAGACCTTGAGGTAAATATTAGCCAAAATATGTTAGCATTTGAATATAGTCATGGACAACAAGAGTCAGAAAGATCTCTGAAATCGTGTTGTATTCAGAGTGCAGCTGAAGAACTGTATGTTTTGTTTAAAACTGTGAAACTCTGAATTCTCCTGAGGCTAACAGAGTTTAATGTCTGCAGGCTGGGAGTGTGTTAAGAGCTCCTGGATTAAGAGACAGGATCACAGACAGGCTATAAGTGTGTGTTTTCTTCACTGACTCGTTAAAATGCGTCTCAACGCGGATCGCAGCATCTATCTTCGGACTATTGTTTACATCCCTAATGCTGCATCTGTTTGTTTCGCGGCCGTTTACTACAAACAGTGAGCAAATGAAATCCATCCATCAAGTTAGCTCAAGCTAAGCTCGAGCGTTAACAGAGAATGAATAGAGAGGAAGATAATCGCCTTACCTTCTCCTGCACCTAGCGCCCTACAGTAACAGTACTTCTAGTGCATACTCGAACACTCTTTCACACCAAATCAGACCCAGCGCACACTAAAGGAAGCACAGACGCTCGTCTCTTCAGATTCTTTCTAAAGTTTCTTCATTGAGTTAACATTCGTCGCATATCCAGACACATCAGTGACTACGCTTACGGATTTTAGCCAATAGGAGTGCAGTGTTACATTCTGAACACGCCTTCTTCCGCCTCGCTGGCCAATCACCGCGCTGGATGGCGGTTGCTGTCCGCGGTGCTGAAGTTGTAGTTTGGTGGGCGTGTTAAAAACGGAAACCTTCGACCTCCGACAGACCTCATTATCATCAAATATCAAGCATCTGATTTGCAAGTATTTTCATACATATAAACGAATGCATTCTAAGTTATTCGTATTTTAATCACAAGAGATTTCAAATACCTCAGGAAAGGAGTTAACAAGTGCACCTAATAAATGTCCAAAAAGGCGAATATGTGTTTCACATATTTTTATCAACAACCAAAATAAATGTGTAAATTATTAGATAAATTATGAAAACTGTTATAAACCCCTGAGAATATAGAGTGCAGTTCTTCCTCGCCGTAAAAAAAAAAAAAAAAAAAAAAAAAAGAACAAAAAATTCTAAATAAAGGAATTATTTTTGGAGTAGCCTACGTTTCACAAAAACGCTATTTCAAAATTCACAATGTCAAGTTTAATTCAATTATTTTATGAAATTTACAAGCAATTTCTGAGTTAAATGTTTCTAAAATAGTTTTCAGTGTTCGTGCATTTGCATTGTTTTACCACAATGTCGACTCATATACTTTATAGATTAATTTATTCTAAATGTACAAACGACATTTCCCCCCTAACAATTAACATTTGATTCTTACTGTAAGTTATATCATAAAACGCTCAAATACACTTATGAATGTAACTGATACATTCGTCTTATGGGTAATGTTTTAACTTTGGGAGGTACATAGATAAATAAGGCATTTATTTGTCTTTATAATTATGTATTTCCTAATTGTTTGGCGACGTTATGGGATAAAATGCATGAAAGGAGAGAGAGGATGAGGGTGGAGATTAATGACAGTGAGTGAGGACTGATAATCTCTTCTGTCAGTCAGATCAGAGCACACACAGCATCTCACTCTCCGTCTGCAAGCCTCGTCTTTATACTGACTTCAGAACAGGAGAGTCTCTCAGTCATCGTGGAGAAGATGAAATAAGCGCTTCTGAAGATGATGCGCGGATACAGACCGGTGAGTACCAGCGCTTTACTTCCAACAGTCATTCTGTCAATATCATACTGTACACATTAAAAATTTTAACTTGCTTTTTATTTTTTATACTACGTAAATATATATATATAAATCGTGTCCTCAAATGTTACATTTTCATGATCATGCGATTTAAAAATGTTAAAACAAGCTTGAATTACATCGTTTTAATTTTTTTTTTTAATTTATTTTACTTTTCGTAACTATTGCAGAATACTATATTTTATAATATTTAAAAAATATATTAGAAATCGTCTCCTCAAATGTTACATTTTCATGAACATGCGATTTAAAAATGTTAAAACAAGCTTGAATTACATCGTTTTTTATTATTTTATTTTATTTTATTTTATATATATATATATATATATATATATATATATATATATATATATATATATATATATATATATATATATATATATTTATTATTATTATTATTATTATTGTTTATTTATTTTTTACTTTTCGTAACTATTACAAAATACTGTATTGTGAAGAAAAAAGACACTGACATTGTTTTATGAAATTGCTGTTTTTCATGAGCCTTTTTTGGGGATATAGAGAGTGAGAGAGAGAGAGGGGGGGATTTTTTTGAAATATTACTTGCACAAATAACTTCCGCATGCAGTTTTTAATTATTAAAAATTATTTTATATATAACAGAATGTTGAGTACTTATAGGAATCCCAACAAAAGTAGGGATCAGGAAGAAGTAGTTCATGTATTGCACACTTTTTATAGTGTGATATCAATGACAGATGATTCATTTAGTGCTTATTTCACATTCACATGCAGGGCAGTATAGGCTATGGTTTATATATGAAACTGATATGATGTTTGCAGTGAGACTGAAGCTGCAGCAAAAAGATGATTTAAGGATCTCAACATTGCAACTGCAATATGGTGTTTTTATTCAAACCGTGGATTGGAGGATTACAATAGCTTTGCCTCAGGACACCCCAGTGCTTCAGACACAACACATAATGATTGGTCTGCTGCATTCATATATCCCCATAACTGCTGCACCTGCCTCCTGTTTCTGTGTCTACAAACCTCTTGGTCTCCTCAGACTCCCGTCTCCAACTCGACTCTGTCCTTCTGTGGCTCTGATAACTCCTCAGCGTACAAGGTTGATAATGGCCTGCTGAATAACGGCTGCTTTCTGGACGCTCTCGGGCTCGTCCCTCATGTCTTCTTGCTGTTTAGCACCTTCCCCATCCTCTTCATCGGTGAGACGCTTTCTCAGATTTCACATTTCGCACTTGAGAACGATTCATTATGAACCTGGGCTTGGTTTTAAATATGGTCCTCCAAGACACAAATAAGTATATTAAACTTTGTTCAAGTGCACTGAGAAATATCACAGCTTCCAAATCGAGCTTTCACAGTGATGCCATTTCCACAGGTACCATTTCATCAACCTTTCAGTGAACAGTTTTTAAAAGAAGCTATTTTTTTTTTCTTAATGTAAAGAACGTTTTAATAATCTAAAGTTGTGCAATGGAAAGGTTGCATTGGTGTTACAGGTAAAGAAGCTATTAGCTGTGGTTTTGTGTGATGGTGTGGTTGTGTTTGTAGGTTGGGGCAGTCAGAGCTCTAAGGTTCACATTCATCACAGCACATGGCTTCATTTCCCCGGTCATAACCTCCGCTGGCTGCTGACCGTTGTCCTGCTCTTTGTGCTGGTGTGTGAGATCGCTGAGGGAATCGTGTCGGACGGGTGAGAACAACTACTAAACTACTGGCTTCACTTCCGTCATTATCAGCCCGTTTGTGTTTGACAGTTTTGCAGTAATTTAGCCTTGAGGAATAAAATGGTTAGATATGAAATATCCAAAAGGGAGTATTTAAAGTTTTCGTAGAGTAGAAGTATTTAAGTTTAAAAATTGCTTTTTCACAAATCACATGTAAGCAAAATTAAAATTTTTAGATTTCGGTTTCTAATAAATGCTGTTCTTTTAAACTTTCTATTCATCTGTGAATCATTAACAATAAAATGTATCACAGTTTCCACAAAAATATTGTGCAGCACAACTGTTTCCAACACTGATAATAATCAGAAATGTTTCTTAAGCAGCAAATCATCATATTAGAATGATTTCTGAAGATCATGTGACACTGAAGACTGGAGTAATGATTCTGAAAATACAGCTGCGCATCACAGGAATAAATTAGATTAATATAAAATATAAAAGCAGCCTTGCTGAGCAGAAGTGACAACTTTAAAAAACATTAAAAAATATATATTTTTAGTAATTTAAATAAATGCTATTTTCATTGAGATAATAAAAAAATGCATGTAGTTTTCAGCACAGAACAATAGATAATAACAGGCAGTGTTATGATGTTATTTACTGACTGAATGAAACTCTCCACCAGGTTTAATCAGTCCCGTCATCTCCACCTCTACATGCCGGCAGGACTCGGGATGCTGGCTGCCATCACGTCCATCGTCTACTACCATAACATAGAGACCTCCAACTTCCCCAAGCTGCTTATAGGTATAAACAGACCCTGACAGCATGATTTCACACTGGACCGATGCAGTTATTATGATCCCTGAGATGTAGTGGAGCAGACAGTATGCAAACGTCTCTTAATATGTCCATGAATTATTTCTCTTCTCACCCAGCATTGCTGATCTATTGGACTTTGGCCTTTATCACCAAAACCATCAAGTTTGTGAAGTATGACGATCACGGCATCGGTCTGATGCAGCTGCGTTTCTGCATCACAGGACTGCTGGCGCTTCTGTACGGCCTGCTGCTGGGAGTCGAGGTCAATGTGATACTGCGGAGGGTAAGCACGGGGTCAGGGGATTATTTAGAGCCGGTGCGTTTGTGTAAAAGAATGCATATCTGCCACACAGAGAGAGGATTAATGTTTAAAGGGACAGTTCACCCAAACGTGAAAGTTTGCTGTTAATTTACACAGCCTCAGGCCATCCAAGATCTAGGAGACTTTTATTTTTCAGTAGAATAGTGAAGAAGAGTTTTAGCTGAAACCGTGCTCCTTGTGAACCATAAAATGCAAGTCAGCAGCAGCTGAAAAAAAGAAAAAAAAAAACATATCAAGGAACACAAAATGAATCTCCAAGGCTCTTGACAATATATTGAGGTCTTATGAAGTGAAACAATCGGTCTGTGCAAGAAACTGAGCATTATTTACAAAATCATTACCATTATTTCCACTGGAGACATCAGAAGTGTCATGCATAAAAATTGTATCTTAGATCATTAAATTGCACAACTGCAAGGATAAAAAAAAAACATATATATAAATGTTATGTGTGTGAAGTGCATCTGCCTCCATGTCAGACAATAAATGACGGTTAGAGGACACTGGCGCTTTAGGTACGGCATGATCCCCTCGGTGTGTTGCATAACCATGTGAGATTAATATACGGAGAACCTGGCCTGGCTGCAGTCTCCAGCTGAATCCAACGGCACCGCAGCGCACAGTGAACTTCTGTTTGTGTCTGACAGCTGTCACTTCTCGCTGGACGGGGGCAAATCCCTCACTTTCCGCTGGCTTTGCTAAGCTGTTTATCAGGATGGTTGTGTTCTTCTGAGGAGAACAGAGGCTCAATCCAGGTCTTGAATTTATGACTGCTTAGAAATGAATGTTCATAACTCATCACTGGGGATAATCCAGCCTCGTAACCGCACCGTGTTTGGCCTCATGTTATTAGGCTTCAGGTAATTAGCAGAGCTACATGCTGATAATACATTTCAACTGGTGTCAAATTATAGTTTGTCAAGAAAATGATTGCATCACCTGTTTTTGGACATAAACATAAGTCATTCTGGAGTTTGAACAATTGGAAACAGACGTGTGCAAAACAAGGGTCAAGTCTTACTCAAGAAAGCTAATAATTTAGAGCATCCTTTGTGAAAAAGAAATACAATTTACTTTTAAAAAGTTTATACTTCAATGTGAGCTGAATGCAGTTTTCTTTAGACACTTAATTGCATGTTATCTGTGTTTAAAGGAATATATATTATATTTTAAATTCATATTAAATGTAATTAGTTAAACTTAAGAGTGCTTTTTGACCAACTTAAGTAGAACCTAACTGCATCTTTATATAACTCAATTAGTTATTTTTCTATTATGTTAAGAAAGTCATGAATGTGTGAAGTTTTGAAGTTCCCTAACAGTGTGTTTCAATAACATTGACCACTCTTCTTTTCACAAAGACATTATAGCTCTATTTTATTCATATTTGGTGATTCTTTTTTTTTCTGAAAAACAATACTTATTACTATATATGTTCTTAATTTTTATATATTGTAAAGCATGTTCATTTTTGCAAAATGCTTTTATTTTCTTTTGCAGTGCTTCATTCTTTTACAAATATCTGTGCCATGGTTTTGACTCCATTCTGAATGTCTTTTCCAACCAATGCTCTTGTAACAGATAAAGACTTAAAAACAAAATGTTGATTTGTGAGACTGAAGTGCACTACACGGTCAGATACAGTATAATGGGTAACTCCTGTTAATCTAGAGAAGATAGTCTGGGAAGAGCCCTTTTTTGATTTGTTTCAACATGTGGTCTTTGTTTTTTAATTGATTGAAAAACGTGAGTGTTCTTCACAAACCTAGATCCACTGAGCACATTTAGTATGAATTAGAATGAAAAATTTGAGCTGGAGCATCAGTGTCCTCGCTGATTCTCATGTTGTTATTGCAGTAAATCCCTGCATCCATGTTCCAACATTAAAAGTAAAGCTTTCCAAAACAGTCACAGCAGCAAAAGAAGGAATAAATGATGGTTTTGAAATCAATCCAAAGGCACATATGAGTGTGGTGTTGATGCTTGACTTATGATCGTGTTCTCTCTTGGGTTTCAGCGCTACATGTGGTTTCCGTGTCCCACAGAGGTCAAGCCGCCGGACGACCTCCAGGACCTGGGCGTTCGTTTCCTGCAGCCGTTCGTTAATCTGCTGTCTAAGAGCACATACTGGTGGATGAACACCTTCATCACCTCCGCACACAAGCGGCCCATCGACCTGAAAACCATCGGCAAGCTGCCCATTTCCATGAGAGCTCTCACCAACTTCCAGCGGCTCCGCAAGGCCTTCGACGCGCAAGCGGTACAGTACCTTTCTTCACTGCGCTAAAGATATCTGTATTACATTGTGAGGATTTACCCCGTCCAGGTCTGAAGTCTCACTTTATTGTATTGAGTGTCAGAGACATTTAGGATTCAATTTGTATAATAATATAATATAATAATCATTTTAAATATATAATTTCAGCTTTTAATTTAAGTTAAAAACGTAGTATTGTTCACTACTACATCATGATATTTGGGGGTTGGTAACATTTTTAAAAAACATTTTTGAGTTTCTTCTTAATTTATTTGATACAGAAATATTACTGTGTATATATATATATATATGTATTATATATATGAGGTCAATGCAAATCACAACAAAATGCCTTTATTAACACTTAACTGAAAAATAAGGAGTGAAAATAGACAATATCACTCAGAGTTTGTGCAAATTGTTCATAAAAGGCCAGCAATATGTAATCTGGATTCCAGGAAGAGCTGCATGTAAGCAGATATTACATAAATTTAAACGGTTGGATCCTTTTATCTGCCAAATTCAAGTTTTCAAGCATCTGTGTGTGTTTTTGGCTGATCCATCCTGTTTTGTGTTGACGTCCACTTGTATAACCAGACTGCTTATGTCCTTAATACAGCAGAATCGCTTTTATCCCCTTGTCCTGAAAAATAGAAGGGACTTCAGAAACACTTCAGATTAGAGCCCTTATGTAAGATACGGTAGAAAATCTGTTTGGGTGTGTAATTTACATAATCAGTACACCAGTTACTAAATTTCCAGTTTAGAGATGATTAAAATGATATATAGAGACTGAATCTCATAGTCGGTCATGAACACAGTTTTTACGCTGAGCTCTGTGCCGCAGGAGAAGGGTCCGGTCCCTCTGAAGGGTTCGCGGTGGATCTGGCTCGCTCTGCGTCAGGCGTTCGGCCGGCCGCTGGTGCTCAGCATCACCTTCCGCTTCATAGCCGACCTGCTGGGCTTCGCCGGGCCGCTCTGCATCTCGGGGATTGTTCATCACATCAGCAGTGACAATCACAGCGCTCTGCCTCCGGTACCATTGCAAATAATACAGTACACACAGTAGCTACTGGGACAGTTAAGATGCACTTAAAGGGATAGTTCACCCAAAAATGAAAATTCTGTCAGTGATTACTCGCCCTCATGCAGTTCCAAACCTGTAAGACCTTCATTCTTCTTCGGAACACAAATTAAGATATTAAATTAAGATATAAATTAAGATATTAAGATATTTTATTTGATTAATTCCGAGAGCTCTCTGACCCTCCCACAATAATTAGTGACAGAATTTTCATTTTTGGGTGAACTATCCCTTTAAGCTGTCTGGATGGCATTGCATTACATAATAAAAAAATCAAAAGAAGTGCCGGCCAGTTATTGCGTCCAACTCATGTTTGATCTCATTGTGATTTTTCATCCTATGCAGATTGCATTAGTTAACATGAAGTAACAATGAATAGTCTTGGGTAAAGGAGCAGTTCATCCAACAATTAAAATTTGCTGAAAATATCTGAACTATACAAGATCAGGATGAGTTTGTTTCTTCATCAGGTTTGTAGAAATGTAGCATTGCATCAGTGTCTCAGCAATGGATGCTTTGCAGTGAATGGGTGCCGTCAGAATGAGAGTCAAAACAGCTGATAAAAACATCACAATAGCTGTTTGGACTCTCATTCTGACGGCACTCATTCACTGCAAAGCATCCATTGCTGAGACACTGATGCAATGCTACATTTCTACAATCTGTAGTGTTACAGATTTGATGAACTAAAATTGCATAAAGATTCTTTAAAATTCTTCCTATGAAAAAATAGCATTTATATGCACGACTGAAGTGTCCGAATAACCTTACAAAGTTTGACCATGACATGTTTAAAGATCTATTCACATTTTAAAAGAGTTCGGATCAGCAGTATTATTGAAACAGCTGGTAATGTGGCATCTGTATCACTGCATCATTTTAAATTCTACTGAGATGCCATTCTGAATCTGTAATATATATATATATATAATATATATATATATATATATATATATATATATATATATATATATATATATATATATATTACAGATTCAGAATGGCATCTCAGTAGAAGAATCAGATATTCTCTTTCCTTAGATTCTTTCTTTCTTTCTTTCTTTTCTTTCTTTTCTTTTTCTTTCTTTCTTTTTCTTTTCTTTCTTTCTTTCTTTCTCAAATTGAATTAAAGAGTTAGTTATAAAAAAAAATCATTGTAATGAATGAAAAAGCTAATTAAGGCTTTCTGCCACAGTCTGTTTCTGCCACATGATATTATTATTATTATTATTATTATTATTAATAACAATAATAATAATAAAATAATAAATTAATTATTAAAAAAAAAGCAATTCTGACTTTTATCCCCTAATTCATTTTTTTCTCCTTATTCCAAAAAATAAATAAATAAATAAATAAATAAATTGTGAGATAAAAATTCACAATTAACATTTTTTTTTTTTTCATTCTGTGGCATGAAAAAAAAAAGAATTATGACATGTAAACTTAGACTTCAGAAGAAAAAATCTTAATTGTGAATTGTGAAAATGAAACCTGTAATTGTGAGGCACAATTAACCAATTATTCTGTGATGAAAACGTAATTCCATAGAAATGTGACCTGGATGTGTTCTTGTGAGATTCTCTCACTGCTGGATGTTTTAGACGCTTGACTCTGTTTGTAGGTGAAGCTGCTCGGAGTGCACTTCATCTCTTCAGAAGCGTTCCTTGCGAACGCATATGTTCTGGCCGTGCTGCTGTTTCTGGCGCTGCTGCTGCAGAGAACCTTCCTTCAGGCGTCTTATTACGTGGCCATCGAGACCGGCATCAAACTCCGAGCAGCCATTCAGGTCAGGTTCACTCTGCTGTCCTAACTGTTTTAACAGCTTCATTAGACATTTCCTGGTAACCTGGAAACATTTCTTTGTGTTTTTTTTTTTTTTTTTTTCCTCCATTCAGACTAAGATTTACCATAAAATCATGCGTCTGTGCACGTCTAACATGTCTATGGGTGACATGACCACGGCTCAGATCTGCAGTCTCGTGGCCCGAGACACAAACCACCTCATGTGGTTCTTCTTTCTCTGTCCCAACCTGTGGGCCATGCCGGTTCAGGTGAAGATCAGCTATTGCATTATTAAATTAAAATCACGGGTTCCCAAACTCAAACTCACACTAAACACAGTAGATGTAAAGTGAAGTACCCCTGAGATTTAAAGATGAGATTTCAAAAATTTCAAATATAGTTTTTAAATAAATAGAAAGAAAACAAGTTGAAAGGATAGAATAGAAATATAATAGAGTGTGATAGTGTTAGAGGGTCATTTTTATTTTATTGTATTTTATTTTATTTATTTTTGTAAACAAAATATTCACATATTCACAGTTTTTGTATATTGGTTAATGGTCAAATCACATGCAGGTAAACAGATAAAATGTTGGATATCAGTAAACATTTTATTTTGCTTGTTTTTATTTTAAAATGAATTATATATAGGGCTGCATAACTTTAAAATTATATAGCTTTTTTTTTGTGATCAAATTTTTATTTATTTTTATGCAAACAACATCACAACATCCATTCATGACCAAACACAAAAACAACAATATAGCAATTATTTTTATAATATATGGTGATTCTAACACCAATTTGACAACTGAGATCTCTTTTTGGGTCATCATTATTATTATTATTATTATTATTATTATTATTATTATTAGCATGGTGATTATAGTTTCAATAAAAGTAAAACTAAAAAATGTTGTTGCTTGAAATAAAGTAAATGTTAACTAAAATAAAAATATAATAAACAAACTTTTTTAAGTTTCAGCTAGTTCATTTCTCATTCTCGTTTTACCTTGATGTACTAAAATAACTAAAACAAAAGTAATATATATATATATATATATATATATATATATATATATACATACATATTTTTTACTTTTGTTTTAGTTATTTTAGTACATATATAAAACCATATAGACATATTTAAAAAAAAAATGTAAAAAATGACAAGAAAACAGTAATTAAAAAAATTAAGTAACAGAATATATACAAATACAAACTAATTAAAAATATTAATAAAAACTATAATAGTATCTCAGTGATTTTAAAATAATACTGATTATTAGTTTTAACTCTGATATAAAAAATACTGTTGTAAGTTGCACAATAAAAATTATGTGTATATATATATATTTATTATTATTATTATTATTATTATTATTATTATTATTATTATTATTATTAAAATAATTTTATAAGTTGCCAATTTTCAAACATTCAAACCATCAAGGTTTGAAGACTTCTAGCTTTTATTTTGGAGGAACACTGGTGTGATTTGTTAAATAACTAGATGGTAAATGCATTGTAAGCTGTGCTGTCCTGCTGTGCTGTGTAGATTGTGATGGGGGTTCTGCTGCTGTATTCTCTGCTGGGGGTCAGTGCTCTGATCGGTGCCACCGTCATCGTGATTCTGGCTCCTCTGCAGTATTTTGTGGCCACTCGACTCTCACGGGCACAGAAGAGCACGCTGGTGAGCAATTCACTGTTACTGATTTACCTTCGAGATATACAGATACTGTCATGGGTTTGAACATTAGTGAGGTCTGAGGTGGGGTTAAGAGCTGTGCTATGATAACCCCTACAAATACAACTCATTATATACACTAACAAGCGTCTCGCAGCGATCGCTTTCATACCATGGACGCTAAACATTCTTGCAGTCTGTCTGAACCGAATCATACATGGCATGCAGACATTCATATGAGGAGTTTCAAACAGCAAATCAGTCGTTCAGAGAACAAATTTTATTTCTGAACATGAAAAATGTAAAGAGGTCCGGACCTCTGTGACCTCGTAGCTGGCTACGGGCCTGGATACTGTCACTACTCTGTAAATAGCTTAAATAGAATGGAAATAATCCTGCAATGTTCTGTTGGGGGTCTTGTTTCTAACCATGCTTATAATGAGATGTACATACTGACCTTGATTGCATTACAGTCAGATCCGTCAGATGCTGTACGCGTGATGTTGTGTGTTACAGGAGTACACCAGCGAGAGACTGAAGAAAACCAACGAGCTGCTGCGGGGAATCAAGCTGCTGAAGCTGTATGCGTGGGAGCACATCTTCAGGTCCAGCGTGGAGGAGACGCGCAGACAGGAGCTGAGGAACCTGCGCACGTTTGCGCTCTACACGTCCCTCTCCAGTGAGCCGTCACAGTACACACACTCCACACAGAGCATGTGCTAGAGTTCATTCACAGTCATCCACACCAATAAAACAGCTCATTCATATCTGGAAAACTCAGATTCAATATAAAATATACAAATCAGAAATTTGCTAAACAAATAAATAAATAAATAAAAATAAAAATAATTGTAAAATTAAATACAATTAAATTAAATTAAAGAATAAAATAAAATTAAATTAATTTAAAAAATTCAACTTCGCAAAAACATGCTAAAATTAAATTGAATTATTTAAATATATTTATATGTACACTTACATAAAAAAATTATGTGTGTGTGTGTATATATATATATATATATATATATATATATATGCATATGCATATGTGTGTGTGTGTGAGAGAGAGAGTGTGATGTAAAAATATATTGTTATGTAAAATTCAGTAATAATAATAATAATAATAATAATAATAATAATAATAATAATAATAATAATAATAATAAAATATTATTAATACTAATAATTGATTTTCAGAAAAGTAAAAACAACTAATATATATATATATATATATATATATATATATATATATATATATATACTGTATATAAAAGTTTATTTGTATATTGCTTTTCAGAAAATGCTCACAAAATAATAATAATAATAATAATACAGAATATGTTAGAAATTCAATAACTTTCAATTATTTAAATATTTTTATATCTAAAATTATATATTTACATTTGGATTATTGCATATGTTGTAAAATATCAAATAGAATTGCACATCTGAAAATTACAAAAGCTTCACAGTACATCTTGTTTCAAAGCAGCTACAAAAAAAATGCTACAATCAATTTCATACATGAAAGTATAAATATACATTATAATATAAATGCATTTAAATGATAACATTTATGTTATTGCATTTGTATGTAAATCAAATAAAAATGCAGTTATTTCTTTCATTTTTGTCCTCAGTCTTCATGAATGCTGCCATCCCAATCGCTGCTGTTCTCACAGTGAGTCTTTCTTTCAGAGTCTTGAGTCTTATGTAACGCTCTCTCTCTCAGCTCCACTGGTCTGTATGTCAGTGTGAGAGCTCTGTGTGTGTTCCGCTGGCAGATCTTTGCGGTTCACGTGCACGTGCACAGCGGTACAGACTTCGATCTGTCTCCCGCTGTGGCGTTCGGCTCGCTGTCGCTCTTCCACATCCTGGTCACGCCTCTCTTCCTGCTCTCCAGCGTCCTGCACTCCACCGTCAAAGCTCTCGTCAGGTGACCCACACCATTACCACGCATCTCACATCCATACACTTGAGGAACTAGGGCTGGGCGATATGGCAAAAAAATATAATCTAATTTTTTTTTTCAGAACATTTGACCGATTCTCCTTTTTTTATGATTTTCAACTAGTCAACTTGAAAATGTAACTAGCATGTTAACTTTTTTTTTTTTTTCTTTATTAACTCTTTACAATATTAAAGGTGTTTGTGTTTGACGTTGAATTAGTATATGTTTATGTTTCCATAAAGAACCTTCTACATCTGAAGAAGCTTTCTTTGACTGAATGGTTCTTTTGTGCCATCGCTGTGTAGTGTAGTTAAAGAAAATTCTATTCCAAGTGCAGCACACATGAGGCTGTCAACATGATGTAAATTTTAAACAAATCATTTATTAAATATCTTTGCAAAAATGATGCATGAACTACAACTACATATTTTACAAACTTGTCTTATACATACATGTGACCCTGGAGCACAAAAGCAGTCTTGTAGCAATAGACAACAATACATTGTATGGGTCAAAATTATCAATCTTTCTTTTATGACAAAAATCATTAGGATATTAAGTAAAGATCATGTTCATGAAGATATTTTGTAAATGTTCTTTAGGTTATTAAGTAAAAATCATATCCCATTAAGATAAAATCATTAGGTTAAACATCATTTGAACAACTTTTAAAGGCGATTTTCTCATTATTTAGATTTTTTTGCACCCTCAGATTCCAGATTTCCAAATAGTTGTATCTCAGCCAAACATTGTCCCCCTAACAAACCATACATCAATGGAAAGATTATTTATGCAGCTTTCAGATGATGTATAAATCCATTAAGACCAGTTTTGTTATCCAAGGTCACATATGTTCAGAAATAATATGAGGAAAATACTTTAAAAAAAAAAAAATCTCAAAAGTCAAAGTGATTCAATTTCTAACTGACTGAAGGTATAACACCAGTAGACTAATATTAACTATAAATGTTCTGTAAAATCAATGAACAGCAGCTTTCGGCCTGTCACCACGATGCAAACATGAAATATCAGACATGTAGTAGTAGTTCTTCACAGCTTTTTTTATTTGATTGCACTGCTTTTCCATTGTTTTTCTGTGTGAACATGGACACGTTTGATCTGTTGCAGCGCCTCATGAATGAAGCAGCATTATAAAAACACAGCACTCAAGCGATATATTCTACTTCATTGAGTGCGTTAATCACGTGCAGCTGGATCATTCTTTTCTCTTTACTGTTATCACTGGCATATTGTCAAAGTGTCTAATTCTTACATTTGGTAATATTTATATTCAAAATTGCGATTCCTTGATTTAAAAAAAAAAAAAAAACATTAAATTCAAATGAATCAATAGAAGTTAGAAAAACGCCCAGTCCTATGAGGAACTAATGCTTCAGGTCTCATTGTTTCACACATTTGACCTCAAAAAGCCTAATTCTTTGTCTCTTCTCAGTGTGCAGAAGCTGAGTGAATTTCTTGGCAGTACTGAGATCGAGATCGATCAGGATCCTGTCGTTCAAACTACAGCAACAGACAACAACAACAGCAACATCAAGTCTGTGGTGCGTTCAGCTTCATGTTCTTCCCAACCCGCGCGTGAATTGATTTCTTGCACAGAAAACAAAAGAATAGATTTTAAGCAAGGACACAGTGAACTATACCTTTAAGTTAGAGGAAGACTGAGTATTGCTCTTGTTTCAAAAACATCTGCACTCAACACTAGGACTAAATGATTAATTATAATGTAGATTGAGTATTGCTCTTGTTTCAAAAACATCTGCATTTTATTTTATTTTTTTTTGTTTATTTTTTTTTATTTTATTTTATTTTATTTTATTTTATTTTATTTTATTTTCCCTAAATGGTGCATACCTACTCAATATTTAAGTAACATGAATATTAGTTTAGCAATTTTATAGTTGTAAAATGTGAAATAAAATTATTATTATTATTAAATACAGTTTTATTATTATTTTATATATTTTTTTTATATTTTTATTTAAAAAAACTGACATTTTTCATATCTGAAATGTTTTTAGTCAGTAATTTGCATATTTTCATTTAATTATTAATAATAATAATAATAATAATAAAATCATAATAATTAATTATTATTATTATTATTATTATTATTATTATTATTATTATTATTATTATTATTATTATTATTGTAGTTTTTTTATGAATATTTCCTGCATTGCATGAATGAAGAGTTTTGGTTCTGTGGCCTCAGTATGCATTACAGCTCCAGGCCAAACTCGTGAATCGTAAGAATAAAGCCAAGCAGGACGTGAACAGGAACTTTGAGCAGCAGGACCAGGAGCTGACGGCATCAGCCAATCAGGACGAGGACGTGTGCATAAAGGTTCTATTCATATTATTCATGCTTTATTGAATACTGAATGTTTTAAATATTGAATGTCTAGAACATGCATAGATTCTGTTGATGTTGAATTTTTAATAATCAAATTACTTAGTATAGTTTTCTGCGTATTAAACTGTCTAGATTGTGAACGGCTACTTCACATGGACGCAGGGGTGCCCAACTCTCTCCAATATCGACATAAAGGTTCCTTTCGGTGAGGATTGTCTCACAGTTGCTGTAGTGCTGAACCAGCATATTTTACTGAAGCACTGAGTGTGTTTCCTCTGACTCTGCGTGATCTGTCAGGTCAGCTGACGATGATCGTAGGCCAGGTGGGATGTGGGAAATCCTCTCTTTTGCTGGCAGCACTGGGAGAGATGCAGAAGATTTCTGGAAACATCACATGGAACAAGTAAAAATCAACATAATGCTGTATTATACTATAAGATTATTAGAGATCTTTCAGCTTGTTTATTTCATGGTTATTATTGTTAACCAAAAATAAATGTTTTTTGTTAATATAGATTATGCTAAAATAAACTATACATAAAAACAAAATTAATTAATTAATTAATTGAAAATTAGGCAATAAAAACTAAATGGAAATAAGTTTGTTTAAGCACTTGCATTACAAATAAATAAATAAATGGAATAGTAAATAAATTACAACATAAATAAATAAAAGCTTAAACTGAAACTGAAATAAAAATAAATAAAACCTAAATAGTAATATAAAAAAAAAACTAATTAAAATGACAAAATTAACAAAATAGTGCACTAGAAATAAAACAAAAATTAATATAAAAATAATACATTTTTAATAAAAACTGTAATAATGTATAAATAATAATAAAAAAAAATAATAATTTTATTTTATAAAATCTTTAATATATTTATAAATGTAATATTTATAAAATATAAACATTAATACTAAAATAACTATAACTATGGCTGGAACACTGTATTGACCAATCAGCATCTATGTATTTTATAATCTGTTTTTATTTTAATACAATTTTTCACTTTTTACATTACATTTTGTATTTTTAAATACTGGATTGGATAGCAATCAGATCTCATATTAATACTGCTTGATTTTCTCACAGTTTACCCAAGAGTGATTCTGAAGAAAATGTGAGGTATGTATTGCACACACACACGCACGCGCACACACACACACACACACACACACACACACACACACACACACACACACACACACACTCTCACACACACACACAGACACACTAACACACACACAGACTCACACACACACAAACACACAAACACACACACACACACACAAACACACGCACAAACACAGTCACACACACACACACACACACACTCTCACACACACACACAGACACACACACACACTCACACACACACACCCACACACACACACACACACACACACACAGACACACACACACCACACACACACACACACACACACACATATAACATTTCTGTATTTATTCATTACAATCATTTACCTTTTTTGTCTTACAGAGCCCAGTATATGAGTGGAAGACAGTCTCTCAAGTAATTAAATGATTATTTATACTTATGTTTTATACTTTATCAGCTGCACAGTATCCTCACAGCTTGTGTTTTCAGGAAGAGAGGTTCGGTGGCGTACGCTTCCCAGAGGCCGTGGCTCTTAAACGCTACGGTGGAGGAGAACATCTTGTTTGACATGGCCCCCAATGAGAAGAGGTAAATGGCCCCGTGATTCCCAGACGTGAGCCTTCTCTGTCCTGATTGCCGCGTGTTCAGTCGTGTGAGAGATGCGTGCGGATGAGACGCTCCACACACGACTCTGCACAAACACAATTATCCTGCTGCTGTCCCAGAGGCCACAGCAAAGTGCTTTTATCTGCCTTACAAAGAGCCGAGCGGGAGAAAACCGTGGCATCTCAATGGGATTCCCGGTGCTGTCAGTGGCAAACACACATCACAGCTCGTGCATGAGGATGTGCTGTTACGTAAGAGTAGCTGTGCTGCAGATTCTCCTTCAGTGACTGGCAGGATCTGTCTTTTAATGCTGGCCGTCACATTTCTGGATTCAGAAACATGCTGGTTTATGCAGTTTGATGCAGTGTTATTTTACGATGGTTTGTAGTTCCCTTTCAGTCGGTCACGTTCAGCGTCACTTTGGAGCGTACGAACGCATTGGGAGCCCTATCATCACCAAATAAGCCAATGCATATCGGTGTGCAAGATTTGCATGTCATGCTTAAAAACAGTTTTACTATTTACTATTTTTTAATTAGTTTGTTCCTGGTCTCTCCGCAGATATAAGGAGGTGATTGAGGTTTGTCAGCTGCAGCCAGATATCGACACGCTGCCGCAGGGAGACCAGACGGTGATCGGAGAGAGGGTATGTCACGTGAGTCATCATTATTACAGCACTAACTGAGCAGAGTGCATGTTCTGCGTGTCTGTGAGCGTCTCGGTCATTGCTGGGTCTCTGTGCTGCAGGGCATCATTCTGTCCGGCGGCCAGCGGCAGCGGATCTGCGTGGCTCGAGCTCTTTATCAGCACACTAATGTGGTTTTCCTGGTGAGTTCAGTCCAGTGTTGAGCTACATCATCCACACGTTCAGTAGCCGTGTTCGTATAACATGAGCACCTTCATTTGTGCTTTCAGGACGACCCGTTTTCAGCTCTGGACATTCACCTCAGCGATCACCTCATGCGTGAAGGAATCCTCAAGCTCCTCCGGCAGGAGAAGAGGACCGTCGTGTTGGTCACTCACAAACTGCAGTATTTGCCTCATGCAGACTGGGTATGAGCTTTTAAAACGTCGGCCTGCATGGGTCACACTGATGAATATGGGTAGAGAAATGGCTTGACATACATTCACACTAATGCATTAACTATATCAAACATATGGGTTGTTCTTATTATTATTGTTAGTGTAGTGTATTGATATAAATTATGACTTTTGTTTTATATTCTTGTAAAATGTGCTTTCATTATATGGGTCCTGTAGATTATAGCCATGCGGGATGGGACGGTGCAGACACAAGGGACCTTAAAGGACATCCAGTGTGCCGAACCTGAACTGTTTGAACAGTGGAGAACCCTGATGAACAGACAGGACAAAGTAAAAAAAAAAAAAAAAAACTTATTTGAAGTAATGTTAATCTAAAATAAAATAAATTAATAAATAAATATTTAATTTGATTTATTTATTTGTAAAAATAATTGTTTGATAGATGTTATTTTAAAATAAATAAATAAATGTATTTAAAAATATTTATGTATTTATAAAAAAAAATATTTCCTTGATATGATGATCTTGTAAAATAAATTTAC
>NC_056614.1:1358880-1411380 GCF_018340385.1 Cyprinus carpio
CGGTGGGCGTCATCTCTTACGTCACGCCGCTCTTCCTCATCGCTCTGCTG
This sequence comes from Cyprinus carpio, assembly GCF_018340385.1. NCBI lineage: Eukaryota > Metazoa > Chordata > Actinopteri > Cypriniformes > Cyprinidae > Cyprinus > Cyprinus carpio. The sequence continues at coordinate 1,358,931 of NC_056614.1, forward strand.
CCGCTGGCCGTCGCCTGCTATTTCATTCAGAAGTACTTCAGGGTGGCATCCAGGTTAGTCACAGAGTACTCATATAAAAAAATAAAAAATTAAAACGATGTCTGTGATAAATAAAGTTTCACCACTGATGTCTGGAAAATTTCTAGCAGCTTACCTGAACCATTATTTTCTTTATTGTTGTTGTTGTTGTTGTTATTATTATTTATTTAATTACACATTTATTTTTAAATGTTTTATATTAAATGTTATATTTCCTAATATTTCCCAAAATTAATACTTTTTTTGTTATATTTTTATTATTTATTGAATTTATTTTACATTGTAGTATTATATTTCTTCTTACTGTTGTATTCATTGTATTCAGATTTATCATATTTCCTACATTTTAAACGTTTTAATGATACAGCATACATTTTTATAATTTAATTCAATTTATATTTAATGTTGTTAATGTAACTATTTCTCAAAATGTATTGTTTTTTTTTACATTTTAGTATTATATTGCTTCTTATTGTATGAAATTTGAAATATACTACATAAAACAACATATATATATATATATATATGTTGTTTTATGTAGTATATTTCATATTATTTCCCAAAAAGTACAAATGTTGTAATGATACAAAATAGTAATATTATATGTTCTAGTAATTGATTTATTTATTATCATTATTTATCTTGTAATATGAAAGGTCTGTTTTCTCTCTGTCTGTGTGTAGAGATCTGCAGCAGCTGGAGGACAGCACTGAGATGCCGCTCCTGTCCCATTACTCACAGACCATAGAGGGCCTCACCACCATCAGAGCGTTCAGGTATCGCACACACACACACACACACACACATTAATGTTGAGTCAGTTATTGATCTCACACACCACGGCGACTGACTGGACTGTGTTTTGTCTCAGACATGAGCAGAGGTTTAAGAAGAAACTGCTGGAACACACCGATGCGAATAACATCTCCTCCCTTTTCCTGATGGCAGCCAACCGCTGGCTGGAGGTTCGCATGGTAATGTATGTAAATATTATAGTATCATATCTAGGATTTATTTTAATTATATATTTATTAACAAAATTTATTCAGACACCAGATATAATTTTTTTGGGCGGGTGCAGAACCCTATAATTCATTTACGTAAGTGAGGATAGCAAAATAAAGTAAACTGCGACAGATTATACCCAAAAATTCTTCATACAGTGGACTACCAATAAAACTGATAAAAAATTTGGGACCAAAAATTGCTAATGCAACCTTTTTTTACCACATACTGAACAAGATGAAGCATTGCTTGACGTAAATTGTTCTTATCTAATTCTGTACTTAAATGTAACAGTTCAGTTTTCACAAAAAAAAAAAAAAAAAAAAAAGACCAGATTTTACCAGTTTAGACTTTGTACATACAAGGAGAATTTCAGTTTGATCACTATTAAGTTTAAGGAAATTAGATGAAAACCAATTTTGTATTTTAGCTAAACAGCTTAACAGAGAAGAAGAAGGAAATACCGAATTAGGGATGGAAGACATAAAGAGCTCTGTATCTTCAGCATAGCAATGGAAAAATACTCCAAACTTCCTAAAAAATTGTGGCAGTAAATAAATGATGAATAGAAGAGGCCCCAAAACTGAGCCTTGGGGAACACCATCAGTAACATGTGATAGCTCAGATCTGAAGTTTTTAAGTTTTACAAACTGAGTGTGACCAGAAATATATGATCTAAACCAAGACAGACAGGTGTCCATAAATCCCAGGGAGACATTGTTAATGAATGCTTTTTTTTTTTTTTTTTTTTTTTTGTATTGGCTGTGTGCAGGAGTACATTGGGGCGTTTGTGGTGCTGATCGCGGCGGTGGCGTCTATAAGCAATGCTTTATGCAGTCAGCTCTCAGCGGGACTGGTGGGTCTGGGACTCACTTACGCTCTCATGGTAAACTTGCAGAAACAAACCTGCTGCTCATCAGCCTTTACTAGCGAGTGTTCCTTACTAACCATCTCCGCTCTGCCTCCGTGGGTGTCCAACTATCTGAACTGGATTGTGCGTAACCTGGCAGACATGGAGGTGCATCTGGGCTGCGTGAAGAGAGTCAGCGGTCTGATCCACACACAGCCGGAGAGCTATGACGGACTCATGAGTAAGACACTGACACAACACTGGGAAATAAGAGGGAACAGTCCTAAAAACATCAGAATAAGAGGCGGAAATGAAAACAAATAATAACAATCAAAATTATATCTAAAAAATAAAATAAAATAAAATAAAATATAGTATGAACATATGGATCAAATATTCATTTCAAATCATAAGTTTTATTTATTTTTTTTATTTATTTATTTTTTGTAAAAAATGCAATGCATTTTTGCTGATATATATGCCAGCTCATATTCATTCAGAAGGAAAAACAAACAAACACACATTATAACAGCATTTTGGGGAACATAAAAAAATAATATATGAATTAAATAATATTTGAAAATCATATGTATATTCTTTAATATAAAAATATTTATATATATACATACACACACACACACACATATTTAATGGTTATACATTAAATAATATAAACTAGTGGTTTATTATTATTATTATTATTATTATTATTATTATAAATATTAATATTAATATTATGTTGTTGTCATCATTGTTATTTACATTTTTGCTTCATATTCAATCCAAAATTGGGGAACATTAAATAAAAAAAAAAAAAAGTTAATTATATATTGATTTCAGATTAATTTTGTAATCAGTTGTATTCTTAAATTATTAGTATTATTTTCTTTTTAAATAATAACAATTTCTAGATTTAAAACATTATCTGAATCAATATAAATGAGTGATCTGTATTCTGGGTATATACATCAGTAGTTCATATTCATTCAGAAAAAAAAATAATAGATAAATAATAATAACATTTTAGGAAAAAATAATAATAATAATTTCAAATCCTAATAATTTAAATTAAATAAATTTTATTTGTAAATTTTATTTTATCCAAATTCAAGTAAATGCATAAATATGCTATGCATATGAATGACATGAATTTTTAAAAAAATTATAGCATTTTTAACAATGTATTATATATTATGCTTCATGAAAGATTACTGCAATGTTTTGTTAATAATTTTTGGAAGTTCTTTAGAAAGTGTCATCAGCAGATGTGATGTGATTGCAGCTCCCGCTCAGGTTCCCGCCGGATGGCCAAAGTACGGAGAGATCCAGATCAAGAACCTGAGCGTTCGCTACGACAGCAGCCTGAAGCCTGTCCTGAGACACGTCAGCGCTCACATCAGACCGGGACAGAAGGTCAGTCTGACGCTCTACACAAACACACTCACAGCTTTCGCTGGAACAGCAAATTACACGTGAAGACTGAGTGTTTTATGGCTAGGTGGGAATCTGTGGACGGACGGGGAGTGGGAAATCCTCCTTTTCTCTGGCTCTCTTCAGAATGCTGGACACGATCGAGGGTAACAGGAGCTTCGTAATGATCAGACTCCTCATGTTCTGACCTCTTCTGGGTCTTTGTGATTTTATGGATGTGTTTTGTTCTCACACAGGGCAGATAGTCATTGATGGGATTGATATCGCCAAGCTTCCTCTGCAGACTCTACGATCAAAGTTTTCCATCATCCTGCAGGATCCCATTTTATTCAGTGGAACGATTCGGTGAGGCTTTACACATTTCTCCAGCCTTTATTACTGTATTTTTGATCAGGTTGCCTGTACAAAGACACACAAATCTTCCAGTGCAGTCTGCTCTAGTCTCTCAATTGTGTTTCTCAGGTTTAATCTGGATCCGGAGAGAAAGGCCACTGATCAGATGCTTTGGGAGGCTCTTGAGATTGCTCAGCTCATGCCAGTTGTTAAAGCGCTACCTGGAGGACTAGGTGAGATCAATGAGTTGCTTTTTTTTTTTTTTTTTTTTTTTTTTTTTTTTAAGTAATGTTTTTTTTTTTTTTTTTTTTATAAGCAGTAAACACAACCAGTCAAACATTTGAAATAATTAAGGTTTTCTTAAAAAAAAAAAAATTTTTAAATTTTAAAAAAAAAAAAAAAAAAATGCACACAGGCTGCATTTATTTGTTAAAAATACAGATTAAAAATAAATAAATAAATAAAAACAATAAAATTGTGAAATCTGTGACCCTGGATCACAAAAGTATTCATAAGTAGCAAATGTGTATTTGTAGCAATAGCCAACAATACAAAATTATCCATTTTTCTTTTATGCCAAAAATCATTAGGATATTAAGTAAAGATCATGTTCCATGAAGATATTTAGTAAATTTCCTACCATAAATATATCAAAACTTAATTTTTGATTAGTAATATGCATTGCTAAGAACTTCATTTGAACAACTTTAAAGATGATTTTCTCAATATTTAGATTTTTTTGCTCCCTCAGATTCCAGATTTTCAAATAGTTGTATCTCAGACAAATATTATCCTCCTAACAAACCATACATCAATGGATAAATCTTATGGTTTTGTGGTCCAGGGTCACATATTACAATTTCAAATAGCTGTTTTCTCTGTGAATATATGTTAAACTGTAATTTATTCCTGTGATTGTTTCATCATCAATACTCCAGTCTTCAGCATCACATGATCTTCAGAAATCATTCTAATATGATGATTTGCTGCTCAAGAAACATTTCTGATTATTATAAATGTTGAAAACAGTTGTGCTGCCCAATTTTTCAGTTTCATTTGATTTTAAGAAATCATTATAATATTTTGAAAATAAATAAAAAATTAAATGATGAGTATAATTTCTGTAATTAATAATTGTGATTAGGTAATAACTGATAATAAAAAGACACATAAGAATGATTTCTGAAGATCATGTGACACTGAAGACTGGAGTAATGATGCTGAAAATACAGCTGCACATCACAGAAATACATTACAGTTTAACACTTATTTGCATAGAAAACAGCTATTGTAAATAGCAAAAAATATATCACAATTTTGCTGTATTTTTGGTTACATAAACTGTAAGCTGTATTTTTTATTTTTTTTTCATAATTTTCTTCATTATTCCAATCGCTAGACTGGTCATCTCATAAATCCATTCATTTGATTTAATAAGCGGTTCACACAAATTCTCCGCTCCACAGATGCGATGGTGACGGAGGGAGGAGAGAACTTCAGTCAGGGTCAGCGGCAGCTCTTCTGTCTCGCTCGAGCCTTCGTGAGGAAGAGCAGCATCCTCATCATGGATGAAGCCACAGCGTCTATCGACATGGCCACAGTGAGAACAAGACTGAGCTTATTAAGCAGCTTGTTCCTCTGGTGCATGTAAAGTTTGGTTAATCACCGTCTTTGTTCCTGTAGGAGAGTATTCTGCAGAAAGTAGTCATGACGGCGTTTGCAGACCGAACAGTGGTTACGATAGCAGTGAGTCCCTGCACCTCTTTAAACTACTGTACATTATACAAATCTACACAGCAGGGGTCTTCAACTCTGGCCCTCAAACTCACCTGCGAGTAGCTTCCTAGTGGTCCTGAAGACCCTGATGAGCTGGTTCAGGTGTGTTTGATTAGGGTTGGAGATGAACTCTGCAGAAATGTGGACCTTGAGGGTCAGAGCTGTGAACCCCTGCTATACAGCATTTACTGTACTATACTATACCTAAAGACTGTCATCTATTCATGCCAACCCACAAAAACCTTAGCAACATTCACGTTAATATGCTGGATTATATGGAAGCTTATTTCTGACACTGTATTAAAAAATCAAATAATAATTGCAAATTTTATTTCTCACAATTTATATCTAACAATGATGACTTTTTTATTGCAATTCTGAGGAAAAAAGTCAGAAGTCAAAAGGTAATTGGTAGTTTATATCTAATAATTAATCTAATAATAAGTTGATCTCAATTCCGAGGTTATATCTCACAATTCTCAATTTTTGTTTACAATTATAAGTTTAATAGGTTTATTTTTAGTTTTTATATAATAAAAAAAATAAAAATTAATTTTTGTTTGATATTATTTGTTTGTTTATATTTATTAATTCTCAATTTTTGTTTACAATTATAAGTTTATATCTCATAATTCTGACATTTGTGAGTCTGGTGAGTCTGGTGAGTTTGCTGGCCAGTCAAGAACACAACACCATGGTCATTTAACCAACTTTTGGTGCTTTTTTGGCAGTGTGGGCAGGTGCCAAATCCTGCTGGAAAATAAAATCAGCATCTTCAAAAAGCTGGTCAGCAGAAGGAAGCATGAAGTGCTCCAACATTTCTTGGTAAACTGGTGCAATGACTTTGGTTTTCAAAAAACACAATGGACCAACACCAGCAGAAGGCATTGCACCCCAGATCATCACAGACTGTGGAAACTTAACACTGGACTTCAAGCAACTTGGGCTATGAGCTTCTCCACCCTTCCTCCAGACTCTAGGACCTTGGTTTCCAAATGAAATACCAAAACTTGCTCTCATCTGAAAAGAGGACTTTGGACCACTGGGCAACATTTCAGTTCTTCTTCTCCTTAGTCCAGGTAAAACGCCTCTGACGCTGTCTGTGGTTCAGGAGTGGCTTAACAAGAGGAATACTACAACTGTAGCCAAATCTCTTGACACATCTGTGTGAGGTGGCTCTTGATGCCTTGACCCCAGCCCCAGTCCATTACTTGTGAAGTTCACTCAAATTCTTGAATCGATTTTTCTTGACAATCCTCATCAGGCTGTGGTTCTCTCAGTTAGTTGTGCATCTTTTTCTTCCACACTTTTTCCTTCCACTCAACTCTCTGTTAACATGCTTGGATACAGCACTCTGTGAACAGCCAGCTTCTTTGGCAGTGAATGTTTGTGTCTTACCCTCCTTGTGAAGGGTGTCAGTGATTGTCTTCTGGACAACTGTCAGATCAGCAGTCTTCCCCATGATTGTGTAGCCTAGTGAACCAAACTGAGAGATCATTTTGAAGGCTCAGGAAACTTTGCAGGTGTTTTGAGTTGATTAGCTGATCGGCATGTCACCATATTCTAATTTGTTAAGATAGTGAATTGGATTTGTTGAGATGGGAGTGAGCCAAAATCATCACAATTAAAAGAGCCAAAGACTTAAGCCCTATTCGCACAGGATTATTATGACCTGGTGACCTCCAGTCATTTGTAATAATCGCGGAGGTTATCTGTGATCTTAATCCCGTGCGAATCGGCCATGTCTGTAATTTGTAAAGTAAAAATTCCCCCGCAAAAGACCTACCATATTTCTATCACCGAGGTCCTGTGATAATATTAGTCCCATGTGAACCGACATCTCTGTGATTTGGCGGGTCGTATATCATTTTTTGTAGAGTTTTTCGCCAAAAACGCACCTTTTTATCCATCTTTTGCGAAGAATGGAGCTGTGTTGGAGTGTTTAATAGTATATTTGGTGCTGTCATATCACTACACCATACAATTTGCAAAAAGAGAAAGCTGAAAAGGTTTTGAAGTTAATGTGTTACAAATAAATCAAGCATAAAGCTTGAAGTATTATTTTAACCTGGTGAAATGAGTGTTAAGCGCAAGAAACTATATATATATTTTTTAAAAATTAATATTAAAATAAAATATATATATATATATCCATCTGAACCACAGAACGGGACTCTCAAAGTCTTAACATCCGGGTATCTGGGAGATAAGTCAGTAAATTTGAGTAAAATCACAGGCTTCGCATATCCCTTGCGAATGCACCACACGAAATTCAGATGTGGGAGGGTCAGGCTTCACTTATCTCATGTGAATGGATAGTAATAATTTAGTGCGAATAGGGTTTTAGACTACTTCAGTCTGTGTGCATTGAATTTATTTAATACACGAGTTTCACAATTTGAGTTGAATTACTGAAATAAACAAACTTTTCCACGACATTCTAATTTATTGAGATGCACCTGTATATCTCATAATTCTGACTTTCTTCAATGCTGAGTTTATATTTTAATTTTTTGAGTTGAATTACTGAAATATATAAGATGCACCTGTATATCTCATAATTCTGACTTTCTTCAATGCTGAGTTTATAGCCATAATTCCAAATATATATCTCACAATTCTTTTTCCTCATAATTCTGGCAATTCAGTTTCTATCTCATAATTGTCTTTTCTCACAATTCTGAGAGCAAAAGTCTAAAGGTTAGTGTGTGTTTTTTTTTTTTCCTACTTTCTCTTTTCTGACTTTATCTTATGTGAGTGTGTTGTGTACTAACATTTTTTTTTTTTATTATATCTTTTTATGTGACAACACTGAAGAAAAGACACTTTGCTACAATGTAAAGGAGTGTAAAGGAGTGTACAGCTTGTATAACAGTGTAAATTTGCTGTCCCCTCAAAATAACTCAACACACAGCCATTGATGTCTAAACCGCTGGCCACAAACGTGAGTATACCCCTAAGTGAAAATGTCCAAATTGGGCCCAAAGTGTTAATATTTTGTGTGGTCACCATTAATTCCCAGCACTTCCTTGACCCTCTTGGGCACGGAGTTCTCCAGAGCTTCACAGGTTGCCACTGGAGTCCTCTTCCACTCCTCCATGACGACATCACGAGCTGGTGGATGTTAGAGACCTTGCACTCCTCCACCTTCCATTTGAGGATGCCCCACAGATGCTCAATAGGCTTTAGGTCTGGAGACATGCTTGGCCAGTACCCATGTCATCTTGGAGGTGTGTTTGGGGTCATTATCATGTTGGAATACTGCCCTGTGTCCCAGTCTCCGAAGGGAGGTGATCATGCTCTGCTTCCGTATGTCACAGTATAGTACATGTAGCTCCAGTGCCGGCAGCACTCATGCAGCACCAGACCATGACACTCCCACCACCATGCCTGACTGTAGACAAGACACACTTGTCTTTGAACTCCTCACCTGGTTGCCGCCACACACGCTTGACACCATCTGAACCAAATAAGTTTATCTTGGTCTCATCAGACCACAGGACATGGTTCCAGTAATCCATGTCCTTAGTTTGCTTGTCTCCAGCAAACTGTTTGTGGCCTTTCTTGTGCATCATCTTTAGAAGAGGCTTCCTTATGGGACGACAGCCATGCAGACCAGTTTGATGCAGTCTGAGCACTGACAGGCTGACCCCCCCCACCCCTTCAACCTCTGCAGCAATGCTTGCAGCACTCATAAATCTATTTCCCAAACACAACCTCTGGATATGACGCTGAGAATGTGCACTTAGCTTCTTTGGTCGACCATAGCGAGGCCTGTTCTGAGTGGAAGCTGTCCTGTTAAACTGCTGTATGGTCTTGGCCACCGTGCTGCAGCTCAGTTTCAGGGTCTTGGCGATCTTATAGACTACACCATCTTTATATAGAGCAACAATTCTTTTTTCAGATCCTCCGTGAGCTCTTTGCCATGAGGTGCCATGTTGAACTTCCAGTGACCAGTATGATAGAGTGAGAGCGATAACACCAAATTTAACACACCTGCTTCCCATTCACACCTGAGACCTTGTAACACTAACGAGTCACGTGACACCGGGGAGAGAAAATGGCTAATAGGGCCCAATTTGGACATTTTCACTTAGGGATGTACTCACTTTTGTGGCCAGCGGTTTAGACATTAATGGCTGTGTGTTGAGTTATTTTGAGGGGACAGCAAATTTACACTGTTATACAAGCTGTACACTCACTACTTTACATTGTAGCAAAGTGTCATTTCTTCAGTGTTGTCACACGAGAGATATAATATATATATTAAATAAAATATTTACACAAATATTTTTGTAAACTCACTTCTATGAGATGCTGTATTCACAACTCTGAGTTTATTTCTCACAATTCTGCCTTGTTTCCCAGAATTGAGAGATAAAAAGCCACAGTTACCTTATCCTTGTTTTATCAAAGAATCAAGCTTCTATCGTGTTAAAGGGTGAGGCTCACTGTGATCTGACGGCTGATGTGTTTTGTGTCTGACAGCATCGCGTTCACACCATCCTGGGCTCAGACGTGGTGATCGTGATGAAACACGGCGCCATCTTAGAATACGATGAACCGGACGTCCTGCTGGAGCAGAAGGACAGTGTCTTCTCTGCATTTGTGCGAGCAGACAAATAAAGAAGGATGGATGGAGGCAGAATCATGCACAATTCAGATGTGTATGAGTGCATATGCTTTGTGTAATATTTGTACAATTTATATCCTGTAAACTAATAAAATGGTGAATTCCACAATAGCCTATTATAGAGATCTTAAATGAGGCTCTGGTGTAAAAACATCATAATTTGTGCTGTAAGTGATTTTTTTTTAAAAAAGGTTCACTCAGTTCTTTACATACCGATACCACAGTGGAGTTTGACTCTGTACTGCCATCTATCATCACAATTAAGCATGATTGTCTCTGAGTTTAATGCAAATTGCACTGATACTAGTGCGTTTTAGAAAGTGGTTAACACAATAATTAATAATTCTCTCTAATAATAATTTCCTTACCTGTCCAACAACATCAACATAGATGTCACGTCTCAGGATTTTCTCCATCATCCGGTCTTTCCATCCATTTGTCATAGCGGTCTTTATGCTTGTTTTGTGTATTTTGTGCTTCCCATAGGGATTTTTCTTTTAAGTCTTTGTTTTAGAGTCATAAAACATGAACTGAACCAACCAGCTACGAGGAGAATCACAACATTACAAACACTGAGTTGAAGCAAGAGAATATCAGACAAAAAGACAAGCAGGCTTTAATGAGGGAAAGAACTACAGTCCCATGAAGCACTGTTATACATTATAAAAAAAGAAAGAGAGCTGGAGATATAAAACTATTGATTCAGAGATGTCGATTAGATGTGTATAGGAAATATTTCACATAGAATACAAATTGTCTCATTTGTAGAACTTCATGGGAGTGGGCGGAGCTTCTTTTGGCATGATTTGCCCATTTCTGTTCTCTGATTGGTGGAGATTTTTTTGCAGAATCATGGGTAATGTAGTTTTTCCCACCAGCAATTTGACTGTTAAAAATATTTAATAATTATTTAAAAATAAGGCTTTAACAAAATCACACCTTGTAGCTCACAGTAGTAGTCTTTAAAGATTTATAAATTATCATTCAAAATAACCTTCACTTTGGAGAAAATTAATGGGATTTTTACTTCCATAACCTGATTGGCTGACATGTGTATTGTGGGCGGGGTTATCATGACAACTAAAACCACTTACAGCTCCTTCAAATAATCAAAATACATGAAGTTGCAATATTTGTGACTTGACACTTGGTTTCACAGATGAAAAAGGAAAAAAAATAAGACACGGTTTGTGACTTTTAAATATTTTATTAGGTTATAATTTGCAGAGCTTAAAATATTAAATCGCTTTTAACTTAAAGTATTATTAAAATACATAAAACAAAAGCCAGAACCGAGGAGCCCTGAAAAAACGGCAACTAAAACCGAAACGAAAAGGAAAAAGAAAACCGAGAAATAAATAAAAGGAAAAGTCCGATCTTCTCGTCGCAACACAAACTCTCTGAACAGTGATGGAGGGAGAACTAAAGCATCCGTCACTCTCTCAGTCGCTCGAAGACAACCCACACGAAGTGTACATTCTTTTCCGTTCACAAATCGTCTTTTCAGAACGAGGCTAGACATGATTACAAGCAGTCCTCCGAACTCGGGACGTTCAGATTCAACAGCAGACAACGCGAATGTCCTTGTCATTCTCGAGGGAGAACGCGTGAAACCCAGGCCCTGGATTCACCTCGGCTCTCCTCTACAGTGTTCAGCGTGCTAATATGCAACACAAGTCTGTCCCATACAAGTAGAGGGAGGATGGGATTGCTATATGATGAGTAAAGTGACACCGAGAGGCTTGTGGGTGAGCAGGTAGCATTGACAGCTCTCTCAGTTCCTGAGTGCAAAAGCCTTGAACACACACGCGCACACACACACGCACACACCCCTTTTACCCTATAAAAATGAAAAAGAAACCTTTATACCGTACACGAGGACCAGGCCGACACCCTTATCAAACCAAGAGAGGGGAAACTGCTGCATCGAACGGAAAGCGGAAACGGGGAGGAGACCGAAGCACGGTCAGGTTGTTCTCTGTTAAAGGGTTAGACGGCCGCGTCTGAGGTCATTCGGCGGGAGGCCTGGCGGAGCGCTCCGAACTGGGTCCTAAAGAGAGCAGTGTTCTGGGAGGGTGAAGAAGGTCTATGAGTCCCAGCAGTCCTTCTGAACCCCGGCTTGGCAGGTCAGAGACGGAGCGGCGCCGGACTCATCTCTCCGTCACGTGGTTCTGTGGCTGAGGGGGCAGCGGCGTGCACAGGGCCTCCGTCAGGTCGTCCATTATAGACGTCTCCTTGGGGTCCATCAGATTGAATTCCCTTATAAATACCACGAAATGCGTGTAGAGTGTGTTTAGGTGTCCGTGCAGGTCCATGGCCACCGTCTCCTTGTAGTGGGACCAGTAGATGTGGGCCAGAACGTGGAAGAGATACCTGCAGATTTTCTTCACCAGCGAGTCAAAGGTGTTGGGGAACTCTTTACCTGCAGAGAACCAGACAGACTCCATCAGTGCCCACACATTTATCAAACATGCTGTCAAAATTCAGAAATATTTTTACAATTCTAAAAAGCTGTTTTCTCTGTGAATATCTGTTAAAATGTAATTTATTTCTGTGTATTTTCAGCATCATTTCTTCAGTCTTCTTCAGTGTCACATGATCTTCAGAAATCATTCAAATAAGCTGATTTGCTGCTCAAGACACACTTCTGATTATTAATAATGTTGAACACAGTTATTTTTGTGGAAACGGTCATACATTTAATTTTCAAGGATTCACAGATGAATCCTTGAAATAAAAAAATAAAAAGTTCAAAAGAACAGCATTTGCTTGAAATACAATTCTTTTGTGATATTAAAAAAAGTGTCCCTTCTGATCAAATGAATGCATCCTTGCTGACCCCAGAATATATTATTATTCTAAGATTATTTAGTAAGCATATTCCAAGACCACAGGCTCCCTACATATGTTCCTGAAGGTCATTCAATTTAATTCATATTTATTTGCATTGCACTTTTCATAATGCACATCATTTCAAAGCAGCTTTACAGAAAATGCATGTTTCTATGTTTTAATTAAGATTCAAAAAACAAAACTGGTTCCATTTTTCACAACAATGAAAAATAGTTCTAAAACATGCTGTGAATGTCAAAGTATCATGTTATTTATTTTCTACTCACAACTGCATCAGCAGGTGGCGCTAGAGACTCACTCACCATATTTGGTGGGAAAGATGTCCTCGTCGGTCACCAGCTTCTGAACTGAACTCATGACGAAATCCACGTACTGCGGCGCTGTGCACTTGGTCTTCTTCCCTTTTTCATCATACCAGAAGTACGTCCTGAGAGACAGATAATTGATTGAGACAATGTCAGAATCTAGTTGATGTTTGCTTAGAAACACACAGACATCTGCTGGAAGTACAGCATCATCATTGTTTCTCTGTTCCTTCTGCAACACAAATATCCGATCCAAGAAACAATAGAACCATCACAGAATTTGCAATGGTTTTATTGTTTATGATGGGCCTTGTGTTGGTTTTAGTGGAAGCTGTAATGGTGCCAGTGGGTTTCTGCTGGTAATCATTCACCTTCTGTTGGTGGCTTGTTAAAACCAATAAATTCTAATGGAATGTGTCCCGAAACACACTACAGAAAACCATTTGTGACCAGTGCTGGCAAAGTGAGTCACAATGAGCACATTTTCAAAAATGAGTTATTTTTATTTTGCACACTCTATCACTGTATAGAGATACAGCTGTTTGAATTCAGCAAAGTCAGTTCTGAGAAAAATCAAGTTGAGTTCACTATTTTAAAATTAGCCTGTGGATCACATTTTGTAATGGTTTTAATGGTTAAACGTTGCTGCTTTGTAATGTGTGTAATGACATTTGTATTAAAAAAAAAACAAAAAACGTTCCAATTGGGCTTAAACAAAACGTCAGCAGCACTCAACCGTTGCTCTGGTATCACAGAAGAACGAATCAAATAAAATCTGACTTTGTTCTTGTACGGTCACATCTCTCCCTGAGGTCTGAGGTAGAGCTGGAGGCCCCGGGTCGCGACCCCTGAGCGTCTAGTTTCCGCTCGGCGCGTCTCTGAGAGTCTGCAGGCTTAATAATGGATAACTCACGTATTGCAGGCGGTCATGGCTGGACAGGTGTCTCCCGTGCAGAACTCGGAGATTGTGCTGTACTGCAGGTTGATGAGATTGAAGAACGTCGTGGCTAGAGAATCACACAGAGGATGCAAAGATTAAGGAACGATAAAACACAGCAATCAAGTCATTCTATAAAAACTGAGGCCTAAATACGCATAAACAACGATCAGTATGTGTGATAACCATTTTTCTAAACATCAGAAATTTTTTTTTTTTTTTTTACATTTTTAGAAATTGATGCAAATATGCACATTTAATAACATTACATATATAATTGTAACAGTATTTTAATGATAATTTATGAACATTAGCTATTATTGTGTCTATTTATATAAATGAGCTATAATTAAGTACTGTGGTAATATAACTGTTTTCAACATCAGAAATGTTTCTTGAGCAGCAAATCATCATATTAGAATGATTTCTGAAGATCATGTGACGCTGAAGACTGGAGTAATGATGCTGAAAATACAGCTGCGCATCACAGAAATAAATTACACTTTAACAGATATTCATATAGAAAACAGTTGTTTTACTTTGTAATAATATAACAATGTTTTTACTGCATTTTTGATCAAATAAATGCAGCTTTGTTGAAATATATTTTATATATCCTAAGTATATTCAAGGTAAATGAAACCATCCACTCAACAAGTACCATACGAGACGACTGAGAGCTTTCGGAGGAAAAGCTGTAAAGATGAAGCTGTGAACTGAACTGATCCAGAGAAATGGCTTTGATTATCATTAAAAGGCAGTGATTTTGGTTTAATAAGTGCTTGTGGAATTTGAAAGTGTATTAAAGTTTCCCAAATTAAGCCATACTTGGTGTTTTTTTTTCCCGCATGTTTTCTTTCAAGGTAAAGTGGAGGGAAATGCAAACAATGGTGTGATTTGTGGCTCTGGAATGCTATTCTGAGCTGATTTATCATACGCTTATATAACACAGAGGTGAAATCATACATTCCTTCTCATGTTTTCAAAACACAACTAGTAACTAGACACAACACAACAGCAGATGTTCAGGGGTCAAGGGTCGGCCGTTGCCGGATTGAAAAACAACCAACATACCGCTACGTGAGAAATTATACCTTATTTTCCTCTGCATTTCTAGAATTCCTATGGCCAAAAAAATGAGTAAAGCAAACTACTGATTAAATTTCACAGATTAGAAATGCTGTTCTTGGATCACTTTTTGACTTTTAAAAGCAACTAAATATAATTAAACAGCATTTCAGGACATGATCTTGGCTTCAGATGTGACCTTCTACCAAAGAGCATCAAAAACTGCATTGTGCATTTAATTTCTATTGCAGGATTAATTCTATACGAGGTGATGCGAGTCACTCACTGTTGCAAGCGAGCCATTCGTTCAGGTCGATCTCTCTCGGCAAAACCACCAGCTCCTTGAGGTCGAAGTCGACGACTCTTACTTTGGTGTATTCTGCATCCAGGTAATGCTTCTTCTCTTCGGTGGGCGGCTTCTTTCCATTGGGCTTCCCTTTGCCCTTCCTGAGATGAAACAAAACGAGGGCAAACAGAGGTTACTCAACCTGATAGAGCTGGGAACAATGTCTGAAACTCTTTAGAGCAGCAAGTGGGCCTGAGAAAGATAAATAAATAAATAAATCTACTACTACTATTAATAAATGAAATGCATATATGTAATGGAATGGATTAATATGCAATATCTACTTAATCAGTATTAAAGACGTCCCCCCCACATAATGAATTAATAATAATAAAAAAATCTAATATTTAACACACACATACTCAGACTCACACGCACAGACACACACACGCAGACACATAGACACACGGAGACACACAGACTCGCACGCACACGCAGACTCGCACGCAGACGCAGACTCGCACGCACACACAGACTCGCACGCAGACACTCACGCAGACGCAGACTCGCACGCAGACTCGCACGCAGACGCAGACTCGCACGCACACAGACTCGCACGCAGACGCAGACTCACACGCAGACACGCACGCAGACTCGCACGCAGACTCGCACGCAGACGCAGACTCGCACGCAGACGCAGACTCGCACGCAGACTCACACACAGACTCACACGCAGACACGCACGCAGACTCACACACAGACACAGACTCGCACGCAGACTCACACACAGACTCACACGCAGACACGCACGCAGACTCACACACAGACTCACACGCAGACACGCACGCAGACTCACACACAGACTCACACGCAGACACGCACGCAGACTCACACACAGACTCACACGCAGACACGCACGCAGACTCGCACACAGACACAGACTCACACGCACACACAGACTCGCACGCAGACGCAGACTCGCACGCAGACTCACACGCAGACTCGCACGCAGACACGCACGCAGACTCACACACAGACACGCACGCAGACTCGCACGCAGACTCGCACGCAGACGCAGACTCACACGCACACGCAGACTCGCACGCAGACGCAGACTCACACGCAGACACGCACGCAGACTCGCACGCAGACACGCACGCAGACTCGCACGCAGACTCACACAGACACGCACGCAGAAGCAGACTCGCACGCAGACACTCACGCAGACGCAGACTCGCACGCAGACTCGCACGCAGACTCACACGCAGACTCACACGCAGACTCACACGCAGACTCGCACGCAGACGCAGACTCGCACGCACACACAGACATGCACACAGACTCACACGCAGACACACACGCAGACTCGCACGCAGACTCGCACGCAGACTCGCACGCAGACATGCACGCAGACTCGCACGCAGACTCGCACGCAGACTCACACGCAGACTCACACGCAGACTCACACGCAGACTCACACGCAGACACGCACGCAGAAGCAGACTCGCACGCAGACACTCACGCAGACACAGACTCGCACGCAGACTCGCACGCAGACTCACACGCACACAGAGACACAGACTCGCACAGAGACTCTCAGACACAGACTCTCAGACACAGACTCTCAGACACAGACTCTCAGACACAGACTCTCAGACACAGACTCTCAGACACAGACTCTCAGACACGCACAGACACAGAGACACGCACAGACACAGATAGAGAAAGAGACAGAGTACTGGGTAGTAACTGATTACATGTAATCTAGATGGATTACATCATCAGATTCCAAAAGTTAAGTACTTGTAATAAGATCATATTACATTTAAAAATGCTCATAATCACATTACAGTTACTTTTTATGGATTACACTAATATTCACACAGTGCTTTTTTTTCTCCACCCCAGAATGGAAAACCCTGATGTAATGTGATGTAATGTTATTAATAAAGAATGTAATGTTTTTTTTTTTTTTTCAATATAGGATAAACCAGATAAAAAGTAATCTAATTGGAATACATTACCTATATTAACTAAAACTAACTAACATTTTCCTTATGTAATGTGTGCACGTTAACAGACTTCAATTTGCAAGTAATCTACCCAGCACTGTATATATATGCATAAAATAAAATAAAATATAAAATATAACAAAACATTTCTATATAAAATTACAACCCTGAATTGTTTGAAAAATCATTGCATATAAAAAAAAAGCTTCCAAGATGGCGGCGCGTCCACACGCAGCGGCTTCTCTCTGTCCCGACAGAACGGTGTTTTCGTGTTTTTTGTCTTGTGAGTCGCAGTGTTTTTGTACGTCGTCATCGCGTCTATCTGTCTTTAAGCGCGCATACAGTCGTGAGTTTCTTTTGGATGTCGGCAGAGCCGCATTTTTAGAGTTAAACTCCGCGCACGCGGAACTGCTGCGAGATCTCGAACTGCTCCGGAGGCCTATATCATCACCGACCCCCTCTACTGCATCTCGCCCACAGCGGAGGCGCCACAAGCGGCGTGAGAGGAAGCAGAAGAGGGGTAAGCGCGGAGGTATCCGGGCTAGGCTAACGGCTAACCCACACAAGCCATCCATCCCCACCGTCGTACTGGCTAACGTACGCTCTTTGGACAATAAACTGGACTACATCCGATTACTACGTTCAACTCAGAGGACTGTAAGAGACTATTGTGTGTTTGTATTCACGGAAACATGGCTCAGCGACAGCGTTCCGGACTGCGCCATTCAGCTCGACCAGCTGACGTGCTATCGAGCAGACAGAGCTCGCGTCGCGGGAGGAAAAACCCGCGGCGGCGGGCTTTGTGTTTACATCAATGACGCGTGGTGCCGCGATGCTGTTGTGATCTGCAAACACTGCTCACCCCCTGGTGGAGTTTATGATTATTAAGTGCCGGCCGTTCTATCTGCCGAGGGAATATACTCCCATACTGCTCGTTTCGGTTTACATTCCCCCGAACAACAGCAACAGCAACAGGAACGATGCACTAAATGAACTGTACCAGCACATCAGTGAGCAGCAGACAGCACACCCCGATGCTTTTCTCATCATAGCTGGGGATTTCAACCATGCTGACTTAAAGAGTGTGTTTCCTAAAATACACCAACACATTAACTTTCCAACAAGAGGTAAAAACATTTTAGACTTTGTTTACACCACACAGAGAGGAGCTTACAAAGCCCTCCCCCTCCCCCACCTTGGTGCCTCAGACCACATGACTGTCATGATAATGCCTGCATACAGACCACTCGTTAAAGTCGCCAAACCAGTTCAGAAACAGATTCAAGTGTGGCCAGAAGGATCGTCTGAGGCTCTTCAGGACTGCTTTGATACAACTGACTGGAATATGTTTAAGCAGGCTGCCACTTATAATAACTCCACTGACCTCCAGGAGTACTCGGAGACTGTCACTGCCTACATCACCAAGTGTATTGAGGATGTAACAGTCACAAAAACCATTACTGTCCGGGCCAACCAGAAGCCGTGGATGACAGGGGAAGTCTACAGACTCCTGGAGACGCGGAACGCTGCCTTCAGAGCTGGAGACGAGGGGGGCCTGAGAACAGCCAGGGCCAACCTATCCCGCGGCATCAGAGAGGCTAAGAGACAGTACTCCAGGAGGATAGCCCATCAATTCAGCGACAGCAGAGACACTCGGAGCCTGTGGCAGGGGATACAGACCATTACGGACTACAAGCCCCCCACAGCGGACCTGTGACAGCAACATCTCTCTGCTGAACGAGCTGAACACCTTCTTCGCTCGCTTTGAGGCACAAAACAGCTCCACTGCACAGAAGACTCCACCTCCTCCCAGTGACCAGGTGATGATGCTGACCCCAGACAGCGTGAGGAGATCCTTCAGCAGGATCAATGCACGCAAAGCTCCGGGTCCTGACAACATTCCTGGGCGTGTACTGAGAGACTGTGCAGCAGAACTCACTGATGTCTTCACAGACATTTTCAACATCTCACTTAGTCAAGCTGTTGTTCCCACATGCTTCAAAGCTACCACCATCATTCCAGTCCCGAAGAAGCCATCTCCATCATGCTTCAATGACTACCGTCCTGTTGCACTTACTCCCATCCTCATGAAGTGCTTCGAACGGCTAGTCATGCACCACATCAAGTCTGGCCTCCCCCCCTCCCTGGACCCACTTCCAGTTTGCATATCGGTCCAACCGCTCGACCGATGATGCCATCTCAACTACCCTCCACTCAGCACTCACACATCTAGAGGAAAAAGACTCATACGTCAGAATGCTGTTCATAGACTTCAGTTCAGCATTCAACACAATCATCCCTCAACAGCTCATTCACAAACTGGTCGAGCTGGGGCTCAACACTTCGCTGTGCAACTGGCTGTTGGACTTTCTGACTGGGAGACCTCAGGCAGTACGTGTCGGCAGCAACACATCCAGCACCATCACACTGAACACTGGGGCCCCCCAAGGATGTGTGCTGAGCCCCCTCCTCTTCACTCTGCTGACCCACGACTGCACACCGTCACACAACTCCAACCTCTTTATTAAGTTTGCGGATGACACGACTGTGGTGGGTCTCATTAGCAACAGAGATGAGACAAACTACAGGAGCGAGGTGAGCCGCCTGGCCGGGTGGTGCAGTGACAACAATCTCTCTCTGAACGTGGAGAAGACGAAGGAGATTGTTGTTGACTTCAGGAGAGCGCACACTCAGCATGTTCCTCTGACCATCAACGGTGCGACTGTGGAGAGAGTGAGCAGCACCAAGTTCCTGGGTGTGCACATCACAGAGGACCTCTCCTGGACCGACAACACCGCAGCACTGGCCAAGAAATCACAGCAGCGTCTCTACTTCCTCCTCAAACTGAGGAGAGCCAGAGCCCCACCCCCCATCATGTACACCTTCTACAGAGGCACCATCGAGAGCATTCTGACCAGCTGCATCACTGTGTGGTATGGCGCCTGCAACGCGTCCTGCCGGAAGACTCTGCAACGCATAGTGAGAGCAGCTGAGAAGATCATTGGTGTCTCTCTCTCCCCTCCCTCCAGGACATTTATGGAACCCGTCTCACTCGAAAAGCCCTCTGCATTGCAGGTGATCCCACTCACCCGTCACACAGCTTCTTCAGTCTGCTCCCATCAGGGAGGAGACTGCGGAGTCTCCAGGCCAGGACCAGCAGACTGAAGGACAGCTTCATCCATCAGGCTGTCAGGAAGCTGAACTCGCTCCCGAACTTACCCCCCCGTCCCTCTTCTGCCTCAGGCACCACTGAACTATGAAACCCCCCCCCCCCCCAGGTCCCACATCCCCAGGTCCTTCCACCCCCCCTCCCTCTAACATACGAATGTCATGCACCAGTCACTTTGTGCAGCAGTGGTCTGCTCACTACCTCATCATTCACCATGGATCTGACATCATTCTACCTCCTCATCAGTCAGTTTAATAAAATAACTGCTCTGAGCCCTTTGTCACTTTGTCACTTTTAATCAGACTGAATAAGCTATTTTTTTTATGCACTAAAAATCTTTTTATCTGCACTGTTTGTTCACTGGTTTGCACTCTATCTGCCATGTGCCTTGCGCTGCTTTTATTTAACCTTATTTTTATTTTATTTTTTCTATTATGTCTTTTTTACATTCCCTTATTGTATAGTTTTTATCTTATATTTTATATTTGATCTAGATTTTTAGGCTCTACTGTTAGTGTTATCTGTATGCACCGGGGGTCTGAGAGTAACGCAATTTCGATTCTCTGTATGTATGTACTGTACATGTGGATGAATTGACAATAAAGCAGACTTGACTTGACTTGACTTGATATATTGCAAATATTCAGTATTGACTAGCTGACAGCTAGGAACTGTATGTGTGGAGATGGTCCATTATTTCTGAGGGGGTTATGTAAGCACATACGGACACCTCGTGTATCGTGACAAACTACGCAACAATCTGTGCACATCCATTTTTCCACTGCAGGTTTGCTCAGTTAACCTTGCCCTGTAATTAGCACAGCAGACCACAGACATCCAGGCTTTTCCTTCCACATCTATTTTTAGCACAGGCGGGTTGTATTACCATCAGACCCAGCGCCTCCCACCACACCCGTCTCACGCTTCAAACGCCCGCACTAATACAGTAATGACCCTCCCCTCCAACACACAAGAGCTGCTTTCATGGAAAACAAGAGCTTTAAGAGCCAACAATTACCTCACAGCACCTTTAAAGCACACAAACTCTGACAGAGATGTTTTGTAAATCAAGCTTTCAGACAAAACCACTTTGACAAACTTTTACTGTGTCAACGATGACCAAGAGATCCAGGAAAAATGTGCTAACAGATCAAAATTCTGTTCATGCCATTTACTATTTCAACAATAAATTGGAGTGGAAATATAATTGTTACGAAATGAAAAACTAAACTAAAACTAAAACTAAACTAAACCTAACTTTAAACTAAACTTTAAACCAAAACCTAAACTAAACTTTAAACTAAATACTATAAACTAAACTGAACAAAAGTTTACACTAAAAACTATATAAAGTTTAAACTAAAGCCAAACTAAACTTTAAACTAAAAATTTTAAACTAAACAAAACTTTAAACTATACACTATAATACATAAACTATAAACTTTAAACTAAACTAAACTTTAAAAACTATAATTTTTAAACTAAACTAAACTTTAAACTAAAAACTTTAAACTATACACTATAAAATATATACTATAAACTTTAAACTAAACTAAGCTTTAAAAACTTAAAACTTTAAACTAAACTTAAAACTAAAAACT
This sequence comes from Cyprinus carpio, assembly GCF_018340385.1. Taxonomy (NCBI): domain Eukaryota; kingdom Metazoa; phylum Chordata; class Actinopteri; order Cypriniformes; family Cyprinidae; genus Cyprinus; species Cyprinus carpio. The sequence goes on from NC_056614.1 coordinate 1,381,229, forward strand.
TTAAACTATACACTATAAAATATATACTATAAACTTTAAACTAAACTTTAAAAACTAAAAACTTTAAACTAAAAACTGAAAACTTTAAACTATCAACTTTAAACTTTAAACTAAACTAAACTAAACTAAACTAAACTAAACACTATCAACTTTAAACTTTAAACTTTAAACTAAACTAAACTAAACTAAACACTATCAACTTTAAACTTTAAACTTTAAACTAAACTAAACTAAACACTATCAACTTTAAACTTTAAACTAAACTAAACTAAACTAAACTAAACACTATCAACTTTAAACTTTAAACTTTAAACTAAACTAAACTAAACACTATCAACTTTAAACTTTTATTGCCAAAGTAGTGAACTAAACCAACTTTAAACTTTAAACTAAACTAAACTAAACTAAACTAAACTAAACTATCAGCACACTGAAAATTATAGCTCCAAAAACATTTTTGGGTCTTTTGCAACTCAAAATTATTTTAATTATTTTAATTAATCAGTTATTAAATAAAATATATTTTTAGTTTGATAAAAAAAGTTTGCAACAATATCAATACTATTATAAAAATATCTACTTTAAGGTTTGGTTTTCGGGCAAGTGCATCCAGAATTTTTATTTCAGAGCATTGCTAATAATAATAATAATAATAATAATAATAATAATAATAATAATAATAATAATAATAATAATAATAGTTTACCTGTTAATATTTATTATTTTAAATACTTACAAATACTAACTTACTATGTCAGTGTTAAGTGATCGCTGATGATGTTTTATTCTGAATTACTGGTCATATTTGTTATATGGAAACATTTGCTTCATACATACACATATCAGCAAGATCATGACATATATGAGCAGATCAAAACCTCTAACGGGGAGATTCTCATATCAGCTGTGTTTCTTATATATCATATCTTAGTTTGTTGTTTTTATCCTACAGCACGGCAGTCCAATAACAGCAGCGCGATATAAAGCAGCGTCTGTGTCCATCTGAAAGGACAGACCGACCTGCTCTTTAGACAGCTGCTCCCATGTTGTTTGACTCCGGGGCCCGGGGCCAGTTTAGGCTCTGCTCACAGAGAGTGGCCTTGTTGCCTAAATGAAGAGGCCCGACCTAAAACCTCAGCCAGAGGCCAGCGCTGCTAAACACACAGAGATTCACGTCCACACGCTGACCACTAACACACGGAGTCTGCAGTGACCGCAGAGATGGTCTGGGGCCGTTTTGTGGAGGATTTCATTACCTGAAGCACGATAAAACATTTATATCTAAAGAAAAAGAAATGTTGGGTATAATTTGTGACCTGGACCACAAAACCAGTCATAAGGGTCAATTGTCTGAAAGCTGAATAAATAATCTCTCCATTGATGTGTGGTTTGTTAGGAGGACAATATTTGGACGAGATACAACTATTTGAAAATCTGGAATCTGAGGGAGCAAAAAAATCTAAATACTGAGAAAATCATCTTTAAAGTTGTTCAAATGAAGTTCTTAGCAATGCATATTACTAATCAAAAATTAAGTTTTGATATATTTACGGTAGGAAATTTACAAAATATATTCAAGGAACATGATCTTTACTTAATATCCTAATGATTTGTGGCATACAAGAAAAATTTATAATTTTGACCCATACAATGTATTGTTGTCTATTGCTACAAATATACCTGTGCTGCTTATGACTGCTTCTGTGCTGCAGGGTCACTTTTATGAATTGATTTTCCAGTTTGCAGCATCCACAAATTCCCTCTGTCTCCATGCAAAGTTAGTCTTTTTGGATTCTTTTGTTCCCTTTTCAGCCCATTTAGACAAACAGTTCCTGATTCCTGGAAAAGCATGGCACTAAAGCCAGGAAGTGCCCTCTGGAAACAGCTTTTAGGGGGAAGTCATTGTGAGGGTGTTTAATGGTGCGTTTCATCTTGAACGACACGTAATGAATGTCAAGAGTTTGAGGACAATCAGCAGGAGAAACCTGGAGTCCAGAGTGAAGCGTGGCAGAACAACGGAAAAAATCCCTTATTTCAGGGTTTCACAAACATTGTTTTGTAAAACTTAGTCGAGCTGTTTAGTCAGACTTGCCAAACTAAATTTTAACTTAAAGATTTTATTTTTTTAGAATGAATATTTTAGTAATTTACAACAAATTCATGCTCACGGTTCTCTGATGTAAATAGTTTATTTATTTATTTTTATTTTTTATTACTTATGCATATGACTGCATATTGATGCTTCTGAAACCAATTAAAATCTCTTTTGGGGTTTATTATTTCTATTTCAATGATTAAAATGAAGAGAAATATATTTATGCTGTCAAATATTTCATGCTACACTACAAATTACCAAACTTCATCTCTTAAATTCTGCACTTTCAAACGCTCAAACCCTTGAGCTTCTAACAATTCAAATCCTTAAGCTTTTATTTTGAGGAATAACTGGTAAAATTCTGTAAACTTCCACACAACATTATTTTGCTAAATTGTGCATTTGATTTTACAAATTATAAACAACTTGTGAAGCCCCATTTGGGAGCCTGCATTATCCGACAGTGATGTAAGGGCACTTTTGGTTTGTTATTGGTTTTCCAGATTTGATTTTGCATTAATTTCTTAAAGGCATTTTATTTTTTTTTTTTATGATAGACTGCTCTCGTTCACTGTGCAATCACATCTGTCTGCCATTCGTGCAATGTTCTAAGAGACACAGAAACAAAGGAGGATTCAAACACTTGAACAGCTGTAAGTCCAGAGGCCCACGAGAGAAGCTGCAGCCGTTCACAGAGCAACTGCTGCCCGATGGTTAAAGAATGCAGCTTCATTCTAGAATCACAAATTCACTCCAAATCCTGTTTGAAATGTAAATCACACTGTAGACGTTCTGCTTCCAACTCACTGACTAACACAATCACAACATATCATAAAATTTCAAAAGAGTGTATTGTACACCCCTACAGAGTACACGCATCCATGAAGTCTAGTAGGCTCAGTGGTAGAGCATTGCGTTAGCAGCGCAAAAGGTTGTGGGTTCGATTCCCAGGGAACACGTTAGGAAAAAAAAAAAAGTGCACTGTAAGTTGCTTTGGATAAAAGCGTCTGCTAAATGCATAAATGTAAAAAAATGGCTTTATACAGGTAAAAATAGCCATAAAAATGTAAACATCAATTTGAACTTATTGGAAAAGTATATTTCTGTCACTGTCGTGAACCATGAAGAATATCAAAAACTTTAGGAGTCAAGATACTGGCACAATATCACACTCAGCAAAATATTGTCTAATTATACCAGAAAATCTGTGTATATATATATATATATATATATATATATATATATATATATATATATATATATATATATATATATATATATATATATATATATATATATATAATTTATTTATTTATTTAGGCAATATCGCACACCCCTAGTTTACACAAATTATGCACCAAAGGCTGACTGTGCCACAGCCATCAGGCCAAGCACAAAACAAGCAAGCAGTGACAAGTCAATTACTGCAGATGACCGCTCAGTGTGGTCTGATTGCTGACCTGCCTGTATTTGACTCCATTTATGGTTACTAAAACAGGCTCTAGCACGCTTCTTTTCCTCAGAATAGTCTCTTAGCCATGCCTGTGGTTTTCAGGAAAGTCAAATGATGGAATAGACGTTTCGGCTTAATCGCCGTTCCCAGCTTCCTTCCCGGGATCACAATCGAACAATGAACTACAGACTCCCGAAAGGAGATGCAGAGATGTAGATGCAGACAGACATGAAGTCCAAGAAAGCATTTCTGATGCTCTTTGTGGGAACAAGACGAGCTCAGCTGTTATGAATGGCCGTGTAAGATACAATCAGAGACTGGTGTGGCTCTCAGACTGTGAAATGTGAAAAGTTTGTTGCAATTAGGAACATTTGACTGGGTCGGAATCAAGCCTATTTTTATTCTCAGGGCATGTTCTCTGGCAAATACTCAGTAGCTACATGCCTTGTCCATTATGGGCGAGACACAATGAAAAACATTCCACTGACTCGCTGACGCATTTTCAGAGTCAAGACGGAGATAAAATGCATTCCGTGCTTTATTAATGCTTTATTCAAAATCCAAAAAAGCATGGTATTTGACTCTAAAGTAAAAGTATTTAATGCATAAAACAGCAAAAGGCATAGTGTGACACCCTGAGCCACTAAAAAATGCATTTTTTTTTTTTTTTTTTTTTTTGTGTTTGCAACTTGGTGCATTTATATAAAGCAGCATCTCCAGCAGAATCTCAACTATTTAAACTATTCCAAAACATGAGAATCCTACGTACGAACTGACCTTCAGGTTCAGAAAAATGCCAAACACGTCAGGAATAAACCTTACTGAGGGGGTAGAGAAACATGCCTTAAATCCCGAATTAATAAACAAGCATTTTAATGGGCGTGAAAGAAGAAAGCAGTGTGGTTTAATTTGCTAACTGGGTTAATCCTTTCGCTCTGTTGCAACACTTAAAAGGCAAAGTCACTTAGCAAACCTCTTCAAACTAGGGAGTCTCCGCATATTTCCTCAGACGCTGATCCCACCTAAAACACATTAGCAAATCTGCGAGGTTAAGTTGAGCCGATATGAACCAAGAAACAGCTTTCTGACTCCAGACTGACTGACCGATGCTCCAGGCCTGAAAAGTGCCATTTAAAAGACTATTATAGAAACATCAAATTAGTCCTTTCTCTGAAAAGCCACAGTCTGTGGGAACGCAGGAACGCCAAGACTGTTTTTCAAGAGACTAAAATGAGATGCTTTAGTATACAGCTATAAGAGAGCGGTGGTTTATTTCACCTGCAAACTGTGCATTAAATCACAAATCCAGATGTTTAAAGTTCATGCAAAGTGTGGCATACTTGGTATGGCATACTGCTATAATGTTGCCTATCTACAGTGCAAGTAAATGCAAGTGTTAAATGCAACTTTCTAACTGGTTGCAACTTATTTAAAGACTGATAACTAGACTCTCCTCTCCTCCTAACACTTATTCAACACATGCACATTTGCATTTATAAAGTATGCAATAATCCCTAGAGTTGATAATTACATATTTAATGTAAAATGAAAACACAAGCACAATGGAGAGTTATGGCTGGCCATGATAATCTCTGAATGGTCCGTGCTCACTGCAGCTGCGCACACAGAATGAGGGTTTGTTAAATGATTAACTGATAGACAGAGCTCTCTTCTTTACACCTCACCTGAGGCCACTGAACGATCCCAGACCCGGAGTCAGACTGTACCTGTTCACTTATTCACTAAAACTGTGCACCTGAGCATCAATCAGCAAGATATTAGCCTCCATTGTAATCTGGAAAACACACAGCCTAAATATCATGATTAAACCACACTCTGGATAAAAAGTGCAGACTAAATAACAAATAAAGCATTAGGATGGGTCTCAAAACCTACTGTGCTGCCTACCTAGACAGCATTCCACGGACTGCATAAAAAAAATAAATAAATAAATAAATAAATAAATAAATAAATACAAGCAGCTAATTGTAATGCTAATATTTATTTATTTATTCATTTTATATATATATATGTTTTGGTGATCTAGTGTGCATACTTTTGTACAGACTGTGACTGGCATATATGGTGTGTGTGTGTGTGTGTGTGTGTGTGTGTGTGTGTGTGTGTGTGTGTGTGTGTGTGTGTGTGTGTGTGTATATATATATATATATATATATATATATATATATATATATATATATATATATATATTAACTCTCTGTAATCCATTTTCATGGAAATTAGTCTTTTTGTCTCCACTGCTGGTACAACATACACATACACCTTATTCACAACACACACACGCGCACCTGTACATCCATAACAGAAAAAAAGAAAAGAAAAAACACTAATAAGTCAACAACAATTATTCAAACTGATTGACAATAGGACAACTGACTAAAAACATGTATAAAAAGAAAAATATTACAAATATATGCATTGCTCTATGCATCATATTGCACTTTCCTAATACAGTTTAATGTGTGAAGGGTGCAAAGAAATATATATTATTCCATAACATCATTTCTATCCATATAAAATCTCACATTCATTTGATCATTTCATTTTCTTTAAAACATGGTGCTTTTTGTAAGTGGTTGCTGATTCAGTGCATACTGCATTTTTATTTATTTTTTTTTATTCATATTCATATTCATATTAGCTACACTTTCAACAACACAAACGGTGAATGCAGGTATCTGACAGCAGCAGGTCAACAAAGAGGGACTAAACTCATCACTAGATGGACTTAGAATGAATGCTGTATCACATATATCACAATAACTTTTTTTGGGGGGGGGGCACTTTATAAAGCACTTTCGGCGTAATTTATATATAAACCGTGTATATGGTGTCTAAAAATACCGGTGCACCTTCTGGTCCACTGACACAGAAATAACCGCGCTGGCCCAGCCGCAGTTCAGTCTAATAATAACTCATCTATATGAGCCCCGTGAGGAAATATAGTGCATCATTACAGCCTGAAGAAACCTGGCAAACACGCAAATTACACACACAATAAACCTGAGCTGCTAACAATTAAAAGTCAGTGGTAAGTTCATTCTGTCCCACAGGCTTCCAGAGCAGTGCGCTGCGGAGAACTTGAGCGAGTAATCATTGCTATCATTAGAGGAGCACAGGAGACCGATAACGATACCTCAGCACTTTGCCAACCGCCTGAAGCACCATTTTACAGCTTAATCCGTTTTTTGGGGATCTCTGCATGAGAGTGCTGTCATCTCCGACCATGTTTCCAAGCGCCTCTGAACGAGATCATAGATTCTGATCCAGAGAACCCAGAGTTCGCTCTGCTGTGCTTCTCCCGCAGCTGAACTTCTGGCCAATCACAGAGCGGATGGGAGGGGCCAAGGCACAATGTCTGGAATGTAGGAAACCTCATGCATGTGACTCTCACACACACACTGGACGCAGAGAACCATGTGCTCCATCTGGGTACAGTAGAGCTGGACTTCCCCCAAAACACACATGATTCCCATCTCTCTACTGGAATAATATAATGCACATACATATATATATATATATATATATATTTAATGCTTCTATATTGATTATGGTGCATCATAACACCGCTATAATGTGTCAACTACCAATGAATCATTTCCTTAACCGGTTGCTTCACCGCATGTTGTGACGTACTGGATGCTGCTGTTGTGCAGTTCGTGTTATGACAATGTAATTTACAGTGGAACATCAGGCTGGAATCCTCCTGCAGAGCTCGAAGGCATGTTAAGACTCGACACTGGAAAGCCAGAAGGGCCGGTCTGGCCCCGGGACTAGTATTTTAGTTCTCTAACAGCATGCCAAGACAGACAAACACATGCTAGAGACTCGCAGCCTCTCTGGCTCCACGCATGGGCCCTCTTTAGCTTTCCTGCTAATATATAAAATAAAAATAAGCATGTATACCCTCTATTTTTATATATATACAGTACATGCATAGAAGACGACTTATTTTTAGGCATCCATGAAGCATATACAAGAAGGTCAAAATGCTAAAAGTGTTAAAATACTGGCTGCTTCTTTCAATCCAAACACTGTTGTCAGCCTTCAATTATTACTGCATAAGCCTTAAAAGGTCAGCCTGAAATAAATGCTGGAAAAAGTGCTTTCTAAAAGGAGGCATGGACGTCAGGTTGTAGGTGGGAGTGGTGAAATAATGAGGTGTGTGTGAGCGCTGAGTCTTCACAGGCTGTGTTTGTCCAGGAGGGCAGAACCCAGGGGCGGGGGGGCAGACAGAGAGGGCTTTCATTGCCTCTACAGGTGAGAGAAAATGAAAGAGCAGCTCGCGAAAGCAGTGACGCAAACGTGTAGATGTCGCGGCGCGGTGAATGTTTTCTTAGTAAACTCAATGCTGTAGGAATTTGAGATTTGTTAACTTTTATTTTGGTGGTCTGGTGGTCAAGACCTGTGAGTTTCAGAGTGTGTTGGACAGTAGTTATTAATGTTCTGCATTTCTGTTTAGAGCTGTGCGCGCTGAAGACGACCAGAACAATGAAGCATTTGATAGCAGGTTTATAATCAATGGGATTTAACTCATCAGATTTATCTTGTATAGAACACACTTTATACAACATAATGTTAATATTACGACTTATAGGCTATCTGCACAAAATGCCCCGAATGCACATGAACATGTCTGCGCTGCTCTGAAAGAATGAAACTCCAACAACGTGCAGAAACATGGCAACTAAACTCTTCTGTATCATCCGCACCACAAGAATGCGCTGTTTTATTTGAAAGCAAAGCTAAATACATGTAGAAACAGCGCATTCTTGTGGCGCGGATGACACAGAAGAGCATACAGTGATATGGAGAGACACAGAGGAGACCGCTGACAAAGAAATTATTGAATAAAGTCGTTATTTTTGTTTTCTTCACTTACAAAAAGTGTTCCCGTCACTTCACATAACCCAGATTGTACGTCTGATGGCAGATGGAGTATTCTGACGATGCTTTTCATACTTTCCTGGACCTTGACTCTGTTATTTATTTGACTGACTGTCTATGGGACAGTCACAGGCCTCCCGGTTTTCATCTAAAATATCTTAAATTGTGTTCGGAAGACGAACTGAGCTTTTACAGGTTTGGAACGACATGAGGGTAAGTGATTAATGACAAAATTTTCATTTTGGGATGGAGTAACTCTTTAAGTATATGACAGTCTCAGTGATAGCTATTAATATTCTGCTTTGTTGTTTGTCCTGTCTGAAGAGATAATCACCATACAATGAAGCACTTTATTGCAGCGCAACTCAACCAAATGCATCCTATACAAAATAAGTGATATATACACAATATATATTGCAACTTACAGTTCCACAAAAGGCTGTGTGGGCCGCTTAAGCGAACTGGTCTGTGCTAGTCATGAAGATGTAACTGTGCCTGTGGATGTATTTTTTTCCTTAATAATCCCTTTACAATGGTGTCAAGTTCCCCTTTGCAAACACGCCAACATAGAGCTCAATATCCAGTTTTGAGAAACGATCATTGTTTGATCAGAAGCAGCGAGTACCTGGTGAAGAGCGTCCACAGAAGACCATGAGGGTTTTCGAGGCTCTCAACCGGCGGATCTTCTTCGGCTTTCGCCATTCGTGAACCTCTCAGATCATTCCTCGCAACACGAACAATGTCTTTTCCCATGCATTCGGCAGAAACAAGCATCAACACGTCAGCTTTATGTGCATGGGGTGAAACCAGCTGAAGCTACGGCTGTGGTTTCTGGATAAGTTCCTCTCTCGTCTGCTGCTGCTGATAAGGAGGTCTAAACCATGAAGATTAACATGCACTTGACCGAAGCGTGAAGTCGTCAGCATATAACCATTAATGGACAGCAATATGCATCGTGGATATTATCATATTGAGAATCTGCACTTCGGCAATGAAGTTTGCACAACTAGAGCACGCTTTGAGCACTATATAGCCTAATGCTTACAGAGTGCTGTGGGAATATTCAGGGGTTAAAGTTCCTCTTTTGAGGGTTTGTACTTTCACTGCTTCCTGTTCCTTGAGAAATTAATACTTTTATTCATCAAGGACGCATTAAATTGATCAAAAGTGACAGTACAGACATTTATAATGTTACAAAAATGTTTCCATTTTAAATAAATGCTGTTCTTTTGAACTTTCTATTCATCTGTGAATCCTGAAAAATAAAATATATCACAGTTTCCACAAAAATATTGTTCAGCACAACTGTGTTCAACATTGATAATAATCAGAAATGTTTCTTGAGCAGCAAATCATCATATTAGAATGATTTCTGAAGATCATGTGACACTGAAGACTGGAGTAATGATGCTGAAAATACAGCTGCACATCACAGAAATAAATTACAGTTTAAACAAAGTGTTTTTTCTACTTTTATATAATAAAGTAATAAAACAGGATATGGATGAATAAATGGCACATAAAGTCAACAAAGCAGTGGTTTCTGTTACGTCCAACAGTCTAATGTGTATTTATACTCTATACTGTATTTATACAAACACAGCTGAGATAAACAGTAAACAATCTAATTAAGAGCATTAATCTCACTACTTATCCCTGTGAAAAAGAAGTGTGCTTAATTATATTCAATGTGCACTTGTAGTGTACTTCAAATCTTAAAAATGGATAACAAAACTACTTGCAGATAATGCAATATTAATGATCTAAAAGACTACTTAAGTGCACTTGAAGAGAGAAGCTTTCATGGCTGTTTCTTAACACACTTAAGTAGACTTTTAAAAAGTGAATTTTGTAATAACTTAAGTACATTTTAAGTCATTGTTTTAATCATCTTTTGTCATGCTTTCACTTATTTAGATTGATTGTTGACTAACAAAGCACATGTAAAGTAATTTAATATATATTTTTTTTACTGTAGTGTGTTGCTAGACATTACATTTAATTTAATATTTTAAGACAAAAATTGCAACTCGATCATTACTAATGTGTAGTTAAAAATATATTTAAATACATGGCACGAGTTTCAATAGAAATGACATTTAGAAAAGTATATTTTAGCTGATCGTAAATGCTTGTCAGTAACTTTAACAATATTTCAAAGACAATAGAAGTAATTATGAAATTAAAGGTATTCTGAAGTCCTAATTGTGTGGGTCAAAAAGGACAAGTTCAACTATAACACATTTTCATTTAATTCTAAAAAAAATGACATGCAGTGTCTAAAAACAATACATTCAGTTCACACTTAAGTATTCTTTTAAAGCATATTACCTCCGTAATTCACAGCTAGGACTACGTGGTTGTGTGGTTATCTTTATGGAAGGCTAAACATCTCTCAAATATCACTGGATTGGTGCTTCTGCTTTCTGAGCCACAATCCATCTCCCTTTCATTAGCATTTCATTAGCCACTAATTGTGAGCAAGGTCGACTGATCCGAGACAGAAATAGATGAGGCCGTCTCTTAACCCTTCTCTGCCCTTGCTTGAGCAACAAAAATAACCATTTCAGCGCTTTCTGAAGCCTGAATCTTCCTAAAAGGCGATGCTGGTGCTGGAATCGGGGACACACTACAGCAGTGTTTGCTTCAGAGGTGTGGACTCTCATCGGCTCCTCCCAGACCAGCCTGTGCGTGAAAACTAAACACTGCACATCTTAGCATCAGGTCATCCCAAACGGGAATGTGAGGACGTGCTAGACTCGACTCGCCCTCGGGACGGCGGGCAGAGACTCCGGAGTGAGACCTGATTGGTTACTGAGCAAAAGCTGGGGAATGCTCGAAGACGATCTCGGCCACAATGTGACGATAAATCAAAGACGAATCAACTCTACAGCACATCCATCTCATCCTCGGTTTACCATGACAGAGATTCCAAAAATAGAGCCATGCTAATGAATCCCACACTCTGAAAAACAACAGAGGATTTGAGTAGTGCACACACACTCACACTCACACACACACACACACACACACACACACACACACACACACACACACACACACACACACACACACACACACACACACACACACACACACACACACAGCTGTCTATTGTAGAAGGCAGAAATGTGAACTGTAATCTAGTCTGGAAGGCTGATATTCATTATCAAAAACTGCTATTAATATTCCTTATTATTGCTGGGAAATAAGACATTTATGAAGCTTTGAGGAAAAGTTTAGATAACAACAACAACAACAACAATAATAATAATAATTATTATTATTAATTATTACTATTATTATTATTATTATTATTATTATTATTGTTATTATTATTATTATTATATTATTATTATTATTATTTATTACTATTATTTATTATTACTATTATTATTATTATTGCTATTATTATTATTATTATTATTATTATTATTATTACTACTATTATTACTATTATTATTGTTATTACTATTACTATTACTATTATTATTTATTATTATTACTACTACTATTACTATTACTATTATTATTATTATTGTTATTATTATTATTATTATTATTATTATTATTATTACTATTATTATTATTATTATGCAGGGGACAGACACTTTTACACTATTTTCACAAGCATAATCTCATATTTTAATTAAGTAGTCAAAGGAATGGTTAAAAAAATATTTTTTTTATTTTAATAAAAATAAATAAATTAAAAATATTTAAATAAATAAATATTTAAATTTAAATAAATATATAAATAAATATAAATATATAAATAAATACATAACACAAACAAACAAACAAATAAACAAACAGACAAACAAACATTTAGTAAACTTGAATGGTTCATAAAAATATTACTATTATAATTAATAAATGTGCATTCATGTTAATACTAATGTTTATTGTAATGCTTAGAATTAGGAGACAGAAAATTCAACAGTTTTTCATGAACATAATCTCATAAAATCTCATATTATATATATATATCACATTTAGAAAACTAAGAATCATTCGTTCATTCAGAAATAAATTTACTATGACTTGCGTTAAATGAAATGTGATGTTTCTGGCATCCACTATTCACCATATCTGATTATCAGTGAATAAGGACAAAAACACTTTCAAAGTGTGTTTAGTGTTTCTCAGAGCTGAGCAGTGCATGAACAATATGAACACTCGAGGTAGAAACAGAAAAACATCTGAAATCTAAGTAGAAAAAGTGCTAAAGCGTGTAAAAGATGCTCTGCATTGCGTGTAATATTATCAAACATTCCCTTGAGGGCTGACTGGCGACTCCGATGACCCCGACTGAAATATTAATGAATCCTTTACTTCATCTCAGCAGAGGGTTAATGCATCGTATTAAACACTCGTCTCACTGCACCGCACACTCCTCCCGGTTCAACCCTCTTCCGTCTCCACAGACCCTAGAGAGGGGACACAGCCGCTCCGAACCCACAGCAGAAGAACTAAAGGTGGCCTTTCAGCAACACTTTGCTTTCTTGAAAATACACTTGAAGGCAACTGAACTTAAATTGACACGTTTTATTAATCTACAATAAAACATGCACTCATTATAGAGTGAAGTAATCAATTAATCAAATTAGTGCATATTTCTTAACACGTATGCTCATATATCGCACACAGCAATACCGAAGCACTGTCTGGAAGCACGTGGCTAGAGTTTAAAGAGCAAAGCACCAGTGTTTCAGCTCCATCTGCTGGAACAGAGACGTTTCTCAACCTTTACCACTTCTGCATTACACAGCCCAACATCCCAGAATGCAATGCACACAACCTAACCCTCTCTGTGTGACAAATGAACCCAGATCTTTCGTGATCCATTAACGAATCAGACTGCATTTTTTTTAGACAAAATTAGACAAAAAAGGGGACATTTTTGTTCCAGAAATGAGATTTAGAGTGGTACTCATTTAAATAAAATAGAAACATTAATATATTTTTTAATTAGCTACTAAATATGTAATACAATTTAATAACATTAACTTGTATTATTATTATTATTATTATTATTATTATTATTATTATTATTATTATTATTATTATTATTATTATTATTCATAATAACAACAACAATAATAATAATAATAATAATAATAATAATTATTAATTATTAAAAATATAGTAATTAATTATATTTTGAAACAATATTCAAAACGTTTATAGACGCATTTTTTTATATAAAGCCAGAATGCAGCACTTACCGAATTAAACAAACAGAATTAAAAAAATCAGTTATTTATTATAATATGTCATTAATTAATAATATTAATATATTGTAGTAATTAATATGCAAAACATGTTTCTAAGTGCAATTTTCTGTTTACATTTCCTTAACGAAAGCTAGAATACATCTCTTACTGAATACATATACACACACCTACACACACACGTATATATTATTAATAATGTAATAAATACAGAGCAACACACACACACACACACACACACACACACACACACACACACACACACACACACACACACACACACACATATATCAGTCCAAACACCAAACATGAGCAGTGTCTGAAAGTCTGCTTGTGAAGCTTCCGGTCTGATTCTGGCTCGTGGGTCGGATTTCACTTTGACTGACATTTCAATACAAGGAAATCTAAAGGCGATGCCAGTCGTGAGTGATTCACTGCAGTGTCTCCGAGAGAGCCAGGATCTGGATGCGTGAATGATATAGTTAGCCTAATCAGTGGCATTTACGCTCGCGCTATCGCACAGCTGAAGGTCATTTGTGGAAAGCAAAGCAGCAATATGGGAACGCACAAAGCTGTACAAACTGAGCCAGTTGTGAAAGAGCGAAGGCTAAGGACCCCCCCATGCCCCACTGCCAGCCAATCAGCCCAGCCTCACTGCTCCTCTCCAGCAGGTGGCTGAGGGGAAAGCACAAGAGACTGTGTGGATATAAGCCTTGAAGGCAAAACAAGCCGAGCCTGAACGCGGCGTCTCTGCATGTCCGGGCAGAGCAGGCTGTGTGTTTGTGAGACCAAACCAAACGCTATTACACTGCTTTAGCACATCCACTTGTGTGCGGTGTCTTACACCAGAAGTGCATGATGACATATTACAGATTTGATGTTCACATGAGCTGAAATGACATCTCAATAGCACAAAAGTGTGTGAGAAAATCACAGACAGCAACAGTAACTGAGATACAGAGAAGGGTCAATCAGTTTAGTACTTGCCAAAGAATTATGCAACCACCTAAAAATCCAGTAAACCAAGTAAAAAAGCATGCATGCATGCATAAATATATGCATTTAAGCTTAAATAAATGTATAGAAAAATAAATACATTTATAAAGAAATACTTGAATGCATAAATAAATAAATGCATAAACAAACAATTACAATTTTTTGAATAAATACATAAATGCATGAATGCATAAACAAATAAATGCATAAACACATTTAGAAAGAACATCCCATTCTCAGTCAATCTTTTGATGAATCAGGCTGTTTTTGTTATAATGTACCTTTGAGACGATAAGCGCATGAGCTCTGTTATAATGAGCTCACCATCGGCATCTACTGGTGCAGTTCACAGTTCAGGCCAAATTACTGATCTACAAAGCAGGAGGTCATATGGTAATGTCCTCATGTTGTGATGCCACATGAATACAGCATGAATATTCTATTTTCAATGATATGCGAAATCACTAAAAGCAATGATGGAGGGGCGGATGGATCTGTGCTCTAATCCTTCAGGAAGAGGGTTGGGATGAGAGCTGGAGACTGAAGAGAGGAGCTCCATCTCTACACGACCAGCAGCAGCAGCGCTGGATTACACAGGCATTAGCTGAAGTGCATTCCACAGCTGGCTAACGCTTACATAACGCTCCGATGATGCTGCATGCTCATCTTTGAAAGCCAAACGAAGGTGAAATTTGAATGAGATTTATGTCCAGTCCACCAAAATGTGATGCTTCAAAATGTTCATAAAGACATCATCAAAGAAATCCATATGAACGGAGCCATTTAATCCAACTGTTCCAAAGACACATGATTTCTGGATACAGTGAACAGATTTAATTCAGGCTTTCATTCACATCTAAACAAATTCAACGCACAAACACTGATCAACAGAAGCTCAAACACGAGCATCTGTTCACCAAAGTTACTTTTTAACAACAGTAAAAATATCCTCTTTTGTGTTTTACAGAAGAACAAAAGTCTTCTGAGTTTGGAACGGCATGAGGGTTAGCGATTGGTTTATTTTCACTTTTGGATGAACTAAATAATCAGATAAATATAGAATTGCTTGATAAATGAGCTATAATGTCATGTATGTTAAAGATGCCTTTAACTCCAATAGAGTCTCTTGCTCATACACTCATCTTCTTTCTTTCCAACATCACTGCTTGCTTTGTAATGAATTAATATCCATATTCATTAATATTATCCATTCAACAGAATCTTTGCAGTATCAAACTGAATCGACGCTGAACTAAACGTAGCTGAATAATGACAAGATTGTCTTCTGTAGAACTGAGATTGAATTGATGAATTCTACACCATTAATACTGTGATTATCCTGTTTATTAATGTGAAGCTGCTCTGAAATAATCTGTATTATATAAAAGTGCTATGCATCTTGACTTGAAGTGTCCATCCAAAGCCAAGCCAGAAACTTTTAATGAGAAAAGAATAGATTTCTGAGTAAACATTCCCTCCACCAGATTTATTAACATTACGCTTAAATGGACAATTGTAGGGAAGTATGGAAAAATATACTATGGAAGTCAATGGCTACCAACATTTAGTTACAGTTACCAACATTCTTCAAAATATCTTCTTCTGTGCTCAGCAGAATAAAGAAACTCATACAGGTTTTGAGGGATTTTTCGTTTGAACTAAATGAATGAGGCATGATAAACAGCTCAACCAATAACCAATCAGCTTTCCGTACAACAAAAGTGCAGTGCACACATTTGAATATTTAATCAGGACCAAAACCTCATGCAAATGAGATCAGAACCACATGAAAGAAGCGCTAGGAAAAACATGCATGGTGTTACTCTGAGAAACGGCTGATCCCTGAACAGCTCAGAAGTGAGTTTACAGGAGATTATTTCGTTCGATCTTATCCGTTCAAGACTGTGAGAAGGCTACTACAGGTCAACAACATGCACAACCTTCCCTGCCCTTTACACACAGCAGCGGTAATCTTACCACAGCGCGAGTATGATTGGTAGAGAACCGGTTACTGTACAACGTTAAATCTTGATATTTGGTAAGACTTACATACAGCAGGTCAGGATTTATCTGGACATGTACATGAAAACTCTTGTCATTTAGTTGACACTTATTGAGAGGAAATCAGATGCCAATTACAGGAACAAATCCCTCTTTGTAGGTTACGACCTTTCAGTCTCCAGACCCAAACTTTAACTAACATGCAGGATATGTTGCAGAACCTACCCATACGTGCATCTACCTACATTTCTGCAAAACGCAAAAAACGAGATGGTCCTCACTAGGGCTGGCCGATATATCTAACGATATGATCATGCGCATCTAGTCAGTAAATCTGGTTCCGTGATTACCGCTAAATCGCCATCACCTGCTTTCAAATGGAGCGGCATTTAATAGACAGAGCCGTAGTTCACTGACAAGGTACGCAATATCGCGTTGATTATCGAAGGCGATACATCTGGGATAATGAACGCGATATTGCGTAGCTTGTCAGTGATCTACGGCTCTGTCTATTAAATGCCGCTCCATTTGAAAGCAGGTGATGGCGATTTAGCGGTAATCACGGAACCAGATTTACTGACTAGATACGCATGATCATATCGTTAGATATATCGCCCAGCCCTAGTCCTCACTGCAGAACACAAGATCCAGGGGGCGTGGTTGGCTCCAGATCCAACTCCTCCCACCTTACATATACCTAAGCCTACCCGTCTCCACCCCCTGATCCCTAAACCCACCCCTCTCCACCCCTAAACCTTCCAATCTCCACCCCCTAGATGGGGACCCAACCATGCCCACTGGATCTTGTGTTCTGCAGTGAGGGGCTACTGAAAAAAAAAACATACCTATATGTACAAATCACTACAGTTTCCAGTTGAAATGGACACCAAAACTCAGACCACTTCTATTCCTTTTCACACAAACTGTGATTTGCAGGGCCAGAGTTTCAATTAAGAAAGCTGAATCCTCGCACAATATTACTTACCACCTTCGGTACTTTTGACAACACTACTTCAAAACAATTCCAACATGCTGTGAGATTTGAATGAATGTTAGCGTCACATATCCAGCTTCATATGCATGGTGCATGGTTTGTTCTGACACACACACACACACACACACACACACACGCCATTGATCTGTGAGGTATAGGGGAAGCCTGCAGGACGCATGAGATCACACTACATAATCCAACTAAAGCCCGTTCCTGCTCCATACAAAGAAAAGACAAGCTTCAATCGGAATCCCTCTCTCTCTCACACGCTTCATTTGCATTTTCCTCTCTGCATTTAAGTATGCAAACCCTAAAAAGGTGATGTAAGCTATTCCAGTCATTTTGCAAACTTGGACCACACACGCCTTTCCCAAAACCCTGCTGTCCTCCAAAAACGAGTCAGCGAACCCAAATGTGCCGAGTCTGTGTTTCTGATTGGCTAAAATACTTATTTCGGTGATAGCGGTCAGGCTGTTGGGACATTTTATGCACATTCTTTTCAGACTGCAAGAAATGCACCGAGGTCACGCTGAAGGACAGCCAAAGAAACAAATGGAGGAAGAGGAAAAGATGCACACGCAGAGATGGAGGATGCAATGTAGGTCATCAGAAACAACTGACAAACACATGAGAGGAAGAGAACGGCAAGACGAATGCAAAGACAAACGCTTCCACATCAACCCTTGTTCGGTTGGTTTGAAAGCGGTTTGAAAGTTCTCTTGTACAGACAGCCTAAAATAGGCTTGTAAAGCCAAATCATGAACAAAAGAGTGAAGCTGGCGGCATCTTATCCTGAGTTGTAGGGATGGGCGAGATCTTATCGTTCACAATATATCGGTAAAAACTGCCCTCACAATAAGAATGTCTTTCCGCGATAATATCCATAAAGCCTAGTTGTTGAGATATTTCAGTGCAGAGTGACATCGTAGAAGGCGGACGTGAAATTGAGGAGGAGTTTATCGCTAAATGAGGAACTCTTTCTACAATCTGGAACTGGTTTGGTCTGAATAAATGTACTACAGTAGCACGTGTGCGATATAGTTTGCATGTGTATGAGCCTGTTGCCCAACAAAGATATCATTTATTGACATGCTTTTTCTCCAAATTAACTTCATAAGATCAGTCGAGTGTTTAAAAGAACTTCTTTTTGTGACCAGACGTGGTTTCATATTACAGAACGACAGTATTATATACAGTAGTAAAGACCATGTCAATTAGCACTGCATTATAAATATACTCTCTTTACAAAAAAATACCAAAGATTGCTTGAAGAACACAGATAAACCGTATATTTTGTGCAATCTTATATTTATTGTCTTCATGTTTCAT
Source organism: Cyprinus carpio (assembly GCF_018340385.1). Classification (NCBI taxonomy): domain Eukaryota; kingdom Metazoa; phylum Chordata; class Actinopteri; order Cypriniformes; family Cyprinidae; genus Cyprinus; species Cyprinus carpio. Next base: position 1,400,239 of record NC_056614.1, read on the forward strand.
CAGTTAGACTTTACTGATCTCTGTTGTGCGTTTTATTCAGCGATAACTAGATGCCTTTGTCCATATTAAGGTTGTGGAGCGAGTTGGTAATATTACTTCTGCGATGCATGTGTGGAGTTTCTGCGCGAGGGCGCCCTCTGGCTTCCAGTATGAATTAAACAGTCATTACAGTACGTGTGTACTCCGTAATGCTCACTACACCCTATTTTGGGTAAAAGAAACTAATAGCTGTATACGTAAATATTTTGTATCGTATCGGCCTTTCGTCCAGACTGACCCAACGTTGAATTTGTATACAGCGCGCAAGGTTTATGCACATGCTCCAACTCTTCTCCATTTTTAGTGCATCTCTGTCACAGAATTACAGCGCCACATACTGGTCAGGCATGTATACTACATCGTTTTGAGTCGGTTTCAGTGGTTTCGTGTGTATGCAGATATTTCTTGAGACTAGACTTGTGCCGGTATTCGGTAATGCGATATATCGCGGTAATGAATACGCACGATATTGTTATCGTGGGCACTTCCAAATACCGAGATTAATTATATATTACAAATTATTCAGAATTTGAAATGCATTTTAAGAATACTTTTCCCATCAACTGGTCAAAATGCACAACACCGTTTGTATGCCACTTTAAAGACCCGTGTGAACTCTGATGTAAACAAGCACGCACAAGAAACACATGGAGGAACACGTGAGAGACACGCTGAATGAAAGCACATTCACTATCTGACAGCAGATGGCGCTAAACTGCAGAAACTGCAGCCCTTACCCTGGAAACCCCATAAATAAAAGCAGCTGCTACTTTCTAAACATTTAAATAATATAAAATAATATTTATATATTTCCATATTTTTTTTTCCATTTTAATCTGGACTACAACATGCCCTAGATATTGTTTGAAAGTGTTTTGATTCTTTATTGTTCATTAACACTTTACATTAGGGTTCATTAGTTAAACTGCCAATGAAAAATTCTTCTGAACATTCATTAATCTTAGGTATTCCAATATTTAATAACACATTGTTAAAATCGAAAGTTGCAACTGTGTTATTTAATGAGCTAACATGAGCTAAGACTTGTATTTTTTAACAAAGATTAGTAACTTCTGTAGTAAATGTAGCTATTGCTCATTGTGAATGTTAATGCATTAACTAAGGGTTAACTAATGAGGTCTTATTGTAAAGTGATACCTATGGGTCTTTAAAGTTCTTTTGCACTTTAATCGGTGTAAAATTTTTAACTTTAAATATATTTTTTGTATTGCTTTATTGCATTTAAATGTTCAGTTATTTTTGTTATAAGAAAAAAGTTATTTAACCTGTTACACTGTATTATGACCACTTTTTTAAAACTTAATTTCAATACCGTGATAATACCGCATACCGTGGTAAAACATGATCAATTAATCGCAACATGAAAATCTGATACCGGGATATCCCTACTTGAGACGACAGCGTGTTATAAGACCAGATAGGAAAAGCTCTGGCTTCGTGTGGATGAGCCCTAAAGCGACTGGCAGAGAGGAATAGACTTAAAGGAACACTTTTTGTTGAAAATAGGCTCATTTTCCAACTCCCCTAGAGTTAAACAGCTGAGTTTTACCGTTTTCGAATCCATTCAGCCGATCTCCGGGTCTGGCAGTAGCACTTTTAGCTTAGCTTAGCATAGATCATTGAATCTGATTAGACCGTTAACATCTCGCTCAAAAATGACCAAAGAGTTTCTATATTTTTCCTATTTAAAACTTGACTCTTCTGTAGTTACATCATGTACTAAGACCGACGGAAAATTAAAAGTAGTGATTTTCTAGGCCGATATGGCTAGGAACTATACTCTTATTCCAGCAAAACAATCAAGGAACTTTGCTGCCGTACCATTTTGGAAAATTTTGGAGCCTATTTTCAAAAAAAAAAAAAAAAAAAAAACCTTGCTCCTTTAAGCTCAGCTGTAAGATTTAATATAACTTCCATTTTTCAGATACAGACTGTAATTGTGGTTTAGGTTTTCTGTGCTTGTTTGTAGGGCTGCAAAATTTGGCAGTTTTTTTCTTCTTTTTGATTACATCAATATGGCTTAAAATCAATAAATACTATTTGCTTGTTTATTTGTATGTATGCATTTATTTATGTATTTATTACAGCACGTAAGCTGCAAGGTGAAAACATAAATAATAAAAAATTATACAACTAACAAGAAGCTATATATTATGTTTAAGCTTAAAAAAACAATGATGATGATTATTATTATTCCTACTACTACAACAAAATAAGAGTAATCATGCCTAAAAACTAAAAAGTAAAAGACTAGAAAAAAAAAAAAAACATATTTAAGAAATATTACTGTTTTATATTACCACAATATTATACTATTAAAATACTGTAATTTCGCTGTAAATGTTAATATTTATGGTTGTCTTAAATTCTTAATTTTCAAATTTGTCATTACAAGCATGGGAAAACGTTTACATTTACATTTAGTCATTTAGCAGACGCTTTTATCTAAAGCGACTTACAAATGAGTCGTTTGGCACACATCACGTTTCCGAATGCAGAGATGAAGTTCATGCGAAACATGTTTACTGTAAATGCTCTGAGATGCTGAAAACACCAGATCACGAGCTGCTCACGTGTAAATGAACACAGCTTCACTCTAAAACACGCAATGGATATATTTCATGAAATCAAAGCCTTTGCAATTTGATAGTTGCACGATATTGGTTTGATTTCGATTAATCAGTGGTTTCTTGAAGCATCTTGAAGACATTGCCACAGTCCTTCTGAACTGAGTTTGTTCTGTTTCTTCATGACACTCCAGACAGACGGATGATGATCAGATGGATGTGGAGCACAGAAATCTCACAGGATTATTACAATTAATGGCTAAATGAATGTTTGGAAATGTAAACTGATATTTCCTACTGACACATTACAGCAAAAGATAGTTTAAAACCATTTTTAGCTGTTTTTTTTTTTGTCATTTGTCATTTCCTTCACCAGCATCTCCAGCATCCTTCTTTAAGCTCTCTGTGTGTGTCTGTTTAACTGGCTGGGATCTATAAAAAGCGGCAGGCCTGCAGGGAGGCCCGATCCGTGTTCATCTCCTCATCCTCCGTGCCCCGGCGGAGGGGACACATGTTCCCGAGCAGCGTCCGCAGGCTACAGCCGTGACGACACAGACGTGACGTCAGACCTGGGAAGCCAGAGACGTGAGAACAGAGAGAGAGGAGGGATGCGTGACTCACAGGCCTCACATGAGAGAGACGAGACTGCGCTTCTCCGTCTGTGGGCCACACTTATGCATCCAGCACAGCTCCATAATGAACCATTATTACACGCTGCATTGGATTTATAACGCAAGGCTCTGGATGCCTTTGCATAGTGATTCACCTGGTTCTTCAGGTGATGGTTTGAAAAAAATAAAATAAATAAACAATAATAGAATTTCCAATTATTTATGTACTCACACTTAAGTGTCCAAACCTATATGACTTTCTTTTGTGTAACACAGAATACGTAGTTTTATTCAACACAATGGAAGTATCTTATTTGGGTCTAAAATGACAAAAATCTTAGTTAAGAAATTCCTTATTCTAATAAGTTCATAAAATGTGCAAAAACGGGACTCAAACTCTATTTCTTGTCTTGGTTTGTCTTTAGAACAATCTTAAAGGAAGTTAAGGAAAATAACTTTTTTTTTAGTTTGTATTTTTATTCTTATTATTATTCTATTATTGTTATTGTATTTATTTATTTGGATTACAAAATATTCTTAATTTTACTGAATAGTAGTTAAGAATAATTTTATTCTTAAGATAAACACAAAATACATAAAAAACAAATCATGAAAGTGGTTCATACAAATCGAGCTTCAAAAGCCAAATGCTTTGTGGGACAAACAGACCAAAATTCAAGCAGTTATTTAATAATCTTTCCATAATTCATACAAAACACTATACACCAATAGCCAACGGACAGAAATAAAATTGAAAATGCAAATACATTAAAGTGATTTGAGAGCTGTGTGTAGAGTATCCACTGAAATACTGGATAATTTTTTTTAAAAAGAAGTTTCTCACACAAAGCTATTGTTTGGTTTCAACACAAAATATAGTGTACAAGTCTTACAAATGTCACAGTGCTTTCTGACCTTTTTGAAGAGTGTCAGCCCAGTTCAATAAACTAGGATTTGTTTTGACTTAAAAGATATTTGTGTGTTCAATGGAAGAAAGCCATACAGGTTTAGAACAACATCACGGTGAGTAAATGATGATTTATCAACTTCTGTCAACTATTCCTTTAACACTGTTTATCTCTAGAAAGCTCCAGCACAACGGCAGAAAGACTGACCTGATGAAGGGCATCCTAACTTGTTGGATATCCAGAGTAAAAATCACTCAAACCCTTTTGCAACTGCATCAAAACTACCTCTGAAAATACAAATGCTAAAAACTGGAGAGGGAAACACACACACACACACACACACACACACACACACACACAGGACTGTTTGCCTTCACCACAAACACAGATAACCAGAGGATGCTTGTTTTTTTCTTCTATTTTAGAGAAAAGGAAGCACAAGGTTAGATATATTTTCTGCAGCAGAAACAGGAAGTGAAACGTTATACAGTATGCTGTTTTTCTTCATATGCTACCAACGTGTGCATCAAAACACATTCAGCTGGATATAAGAGAGCAATTTCACAAGTTTACTTTCACTTTCAATTCATTTGAAACAGACAAGCTATAAACACTTTACAAAGCCACTGCTTAAGGTGAGCGCTGATGTGACCTACTTCCTGCTTTATCAGTTAAACCATAAAACGGAGTGATCTTCGCCATTCTGACTCAGTGGAAAGATCTTGAACTAGTTCATTCACATAATCGGCCTCTATTGGCACCAAAAACCAACTTGGTTCATTTCAGAGAAACATAATGCAACACTCAAACACGGTCACAGACTGGGAGCACATGAAAAATACAACAGCAGGAAACATTTTATGCAAATGTAGTAGAGTTTTGTTCCCTCAAGAAATGTTTAATTCAAAAAGTTTTAGCATTTAAAAATGTTAATATTTACATTTAGATACAAAAGTTCAGCACCATGTTTGTTCTGGTATCATATCAGCCAGTGATTTTTTGGTATTGTGAAAACTAAATAATAGGTAATAAACTATTCACTATTTTTTTGCACACTCTCTCTCTCTCTCTCTCTCTCTCTCTCTCTCTCTCTCACACACACACACACACACACACACACAAAAACAAAAAACGTATGATGAACATTTACTACTTTACAGGTACATCTATCCAACCTATGTCAACATTGTACAGATAATATGTCAGTCTACGACTGGCCTACTTAATGGCCCTATGATTTACACAATCCAGAAAAAACAGACACAACCAAGTCATAATTTATAGTATAATGCGAAAATCTGTTTTGTGCATTCAATGCTTTTTGATTACTAAAATTAAATTAAACATTAAAACGGAATCTAGAAAAAAATAAAAACAAAACTAAAATGAAAAATAAAAATTCAGATTACATAGTGTCCTATTGCTTACTAAAATACTACAAAATTAAAATCCAACACAAACTTGAATACATTAAGGCCGTATCCAGGTGCGTGTTAAGGCCAGCGGTCTCCACAGCCCCTCAGGCCCTACATAGGCTGCACACTTTCCAGGTCTGTCGTGTCCATTCCTCAGCTTTCCCTTCTTTGGCCGGAACACAGGTGCTGCGCACCTCTTTGTTTTTCCAGCTAGTGGAAGAAACTATCAACTAATACCCATCACACTTACACTGACCAGCATCAGAGCAGAACAGACAACAGATCTGATCCACATGAAAACACAGACATATGCAGCAAGACTATTCCTTCAGTCTCTCTCGCTCTCTACCAGCACTACCTCCACAAGCCCAATTATTCAGCCCTGAGATGTGTGGGACAGGAGACAAGCTCTGCCGCAGGCATTCAGCTGGGCGCTGTGCTGGGAATTCAACACTGCAAACTGCAGAATATCAAGCCTAGTTTCTATCAGGGTCAACTGGATGCATGTCTTCATATCCAGTTGAGCATATCTGGTCCTGCAGTGAAGGCACTGCTAACCTGGGATGAAAGCCAAGCAAATGGCATATCTGATGTTTTGCTTCACTTCTAGAAATCACATTTAAGATCGTCGAGCTCAGGGTTGATGCTTGGCAGTATGCAAATAACTTTAACGTGTTGTGGTTTGGAGGTCTAAATCACGTTTCGGTTTCGCATCCCGGACGAGCCCCCAATTTGTGTCTCGCGGAACAAATAAGCGGTTGTCAACCAGTGAGTCACGACCCAAAAAATGGGTTTGATTTGCACCTCTCAGAGAGCGCTCGATACTTTAATAAGGATTAATCTATAAAGTTAAGATTAAGCGGTGGTATTTCATATTTGATTACCCAAATACTATTCTTAACCATACCTGTAGAACTTTAAACACTGCTTAGTTTATAGTATCTTTGTTGCGTTTAATTGTGCTGTTCCTCACAATTCAACTGTTTACTTGTCTTTAATAATGTCTGAACTTTAAGTTAGCTTGGCTAGTAGTTTTTGCAGTGGTAAGAATTGTGAAATTTCACAAATAAAAAAAAATCTAAAATATCGGTTTTGTAACAACTTTATTTATGCAAGGTCACATGGTCAAAAACAATGAAAACAATTACTTTTTGTGCTTGTTGAGGCTGTTAGTTTTTCAGCCCTTAAGATATTTTGTTGTTTTGATTATAAGGACACTTTTGCACGCCTGACTATTTTTTGCTGAAACCAAACCAGCCGAGAATCACATACAGACTTAAAAAGAGCTGGCTCGGGTTATTTTTTTATTTTAATCTTTATAAACACTACATCATTCAGAACATGACGTCAATGCTGCGGGTCTCAGACATGCATCAGGCTTACATTACATTTGCTCTTCATCCTACACACATTCTTCCTGAGGAGCGCTGAACTGCCCAAACCTGTGCTCGACGGAGTCACACCCGCATCAGAGACGCCAAACAACTGATAGACCTGTGCCAGCAGCTCTGAAACAGCTAACTGTGCTCCACCTCAAACTCCAGCAATTAGGAGACGACATATCGGGGCACGGCAGGCTCACGTTATGATCCTGAATATGCATCCATGCCAACCCAGGAAACATGAACTTTGGAGTTATTTCTGCATTAGAGCTGGGAAAGCTGTTGTCATAATGCTATTTGCAAGGTTTTAGAAAGGCACCAGTTTTCGCAGTGTTGAGAAAGGACAGTTTATAGATCTATAATATAAATCTTCATGCTGAATGCTGGAAGTCAAAATAAATGCCAGTCTTTAATTTGAGCTCATTTGCTTTTATACAAGTCTGTATAAAAGAGGATCAGAAACACTTCACTGTCTCGTTTGATGAGTGACCACCATAAACACTGAACTGAAGAGGGAAACACCCTTTTGAAGGTATTCATATTTGGAAGTATCTTTCATCGGCGTCTGGGAACAGACAGTGAACAAAATGCCACAAGACATGTAACAGACATTATCGGTCACCCTTCAAATGACGATGTGGGCTGACGCAGGAATGTAAAGCTGTCGCCAGGTTGCATACCAGATAGGCCGGAAAGTACTGTGCTTTCTAGTACAATGTGCTCAGCACCACGAGACAGGCAGCACTTGAGAAGATTTTGAAATATAATAGTCCCATCACCTCGGCCTATCGTCATCGCCTGCCAGAGACCAGTGAACACATCAGAGCAATGCGCAAAAACCTATCAACAATGTACGTTGTAGTCGATTCCTGTTAGTTTTAATGGAGTAGTTAACCAAATATGAAACTTTGCCGAGCATGTACTTGCCCTCCAAGATGTACATGAGTTTGTTTCTTCATCAGGTTTGGAGAAATGTAGCACTGCATCAGTGTCTCAGCAATGGATGATCTGCAGTGAATGGGTGCCGTCAGAATGAGAGTCCAAACAGCTGATAAAATCATCACAATAATCCACAAGTAATCCACAGTACTCCAGTCCATCAGTTCACATCTGGAGAAGTTGACTAAAGCTGTGTGTTTGTAAGAAATACATCTACTGTATCTTTAAGATGTTTTTAACTTCAAACCGTTGCTTCCAGCTAATATACGAGTCCATAATCTATAATAACGCAGAAATCCAGCCACATATTTGTTTAGAGCTGTTCTGGCTTGTAAATGGTGCTTGTGCAGATTTCTCTCCTGATTCAGACCAGAACACTTTTTCACCAGAGGAAGCATTATTATGGATTATGAACTCGTAATATAGTTAAAAACATCTTGTTCATGACATGCTTTATCTTTTGTCTTCTCCAGATGTGAACTGATGGACTGGAGCGCTGTGGATTATTGTGATGTTTTTATCAGCTGTTTGGACTCTCATTCTGACGGCACCCATTCACTGCAGAGCATCCACTGCTGAGACACTGATGCAGTGCTACATTTCTACAAACCTGATGAAGAAACAAACTCATCCTGATCTTGTATGGCCTGAAGGCGAGAAACATTTTCAACTAATTTTAATTTTTGCATGATCTATTCTATTCCTATTCCTTTTGATTTGAGCCACCCCAGTTTTCGGATTCAACAGGAAACCAGTCTATAATGCACAAAACCAAGACGAGGAACTCCACTTTCACAGCATCTCTTTTATAGACAACCACAAAGCCAAAACAAGAACCATTGTGAAAACCCACCGCTGATGGTTTTCCTTACTTTAGAACATTGCATACTTTGAATACTAGAATTCCTTGCTGTTATAAGACAATGCACAAATTAACAGCAAGCGCTCTCTTATTTTTTGTTGTCGTTGTAAGGTCAGCACAAAAAGGCAAACAAGCTTTGACCATTTGACACCTCCACAGATGTCTCTCTCTTCAGATGAAGGTTGGGATCCTTGCTGGAAAAAAAAAAACTTGCGCAACCATTAATGCGGCATTCTCATACTCTCACCGCCGGTGGTGTGCGTCCTTACTCAACTACCTCGGATGCTGTTTCTAAGCAGATCACGATGAGGATGAAGATATGAAGCAGAATAAGGCATGCGATCAGTCAGTGGCATCTTTGCATCAGTGTTTCTGTGAATTCTACACAGTCTGAACATGTTTTAAAGGCGTGTAGAGTCGCATCTATCCAGGAAGCAGACGTCAGCACCGTGACGGAGCTCAACCGCTTTTATTAATAGCTCATCCAGACCATGCCATTTTTTGGCAACAGTTTCTAGGACAAATTTGACTTCTAGCTAGTCACCAGTCAGGTTTAATGTCAGGAACAGGGAGAGTGGAGATCAGTCACTAGATACACATTTGTCTGGCCAGTTAATCCTACATGAACAAATACTAGAGTCATTTATAGTAAGCACTACAGCGTTTTGAACCATAGTGTAGTAAAGTACTTGAATCTATCTGTTGTAGTAATTCTATAGTTGCTGTTGTAATATTACAACTGTAGTAAGTTTTCTACAACTGCAGGGTATATATACTACAATACACTAAAGTATACTACAGTATTTATTACAGTTTATCACTTAGTTAATACTACTGTGTGCTGTAGCATTCATCAACAAAGTGTTGTTAATACTCTAACAAATACAGTATAGTACACTTTACTAAAGTAAGATTCAAAAGCACTATAGAATTTACTATAAATTACTACAGTATTTTTTCATGTGGGTTGGTGCAAAATAATTCCAATGGATCATCATTAAGATTTAATTATTAACAGGGATAAATCTAACTAGAGCCGCCGGATATCAACAATTTAACATTCATTGTGTGTTTCTCCTGCTTTACTACTAGTACTTGATATTATAAAATATTAGTCCATAGAAGTTAAAGTCACCTAAAATAAAATGCAACTAGCAAAATTGATAAAGGTCATACTCGGGATAGATACTTGTTTATTAGATACTCGAACCAAGTGGGACACACGAGTACTAATAAAACTATTGAAATATTAGCCACTAATAACCAAAAAAAAAAAAAAAAGAAAGAAGAAGAAAGCGAGATGTATGTAGTAGTATCTAGTGAATAGTTGTAAGTGGAACTGAAAAGGATTCAGGACACTATCGGGATATCTGCTGGTAACACTAGCAACTGAACGATACTTTATAGAACAGATGCACAGAATAGGCTACAATGTTTCAAAGGACTGTCTAAATCATAGCCTAGATGAAGATGGCACGCGATCAGTTTAAACGCGCTTGCACCGGTGACAGTATTGCGTCACAGTTACTGTAAATGCTTCATAGATTGCATGTAAAAGCTCCACGGAGCGCGGATGCAGGTGTATTAATATAAGTCACATCCAGCGCTTCTGAGGATCTGGAGACACACTCACCCCATTAACCACTCCATGATGACTGAGAGGGGCAAATCCACGCAGAGCTGCTGCTGCTGCTGTCCTCCGTCGGTTTATCCCGGTAGCTAGGAGTCTGGCTCGGCTCTCGGTGGCGTTTAATCTCCGGTTCTCGTGTTTGGCGAGCGAAGGCGCGTTAATGATCGGCGCATGAGAGGCGGGTGAGCTCCAGCGCTCCGGTCGAGGACCGCATTGACTTTGACGTCTGGCGAAGGGTGGCAGAAGGATAGTTTCTGGGTGAAGCTGCGCTAACGTTAATCTCCCCGCTGCTACTGCTGCTGCTGCTGCGCCGGAGTATGGCGGCTCTCCGGTCACCGAAGCATCGCGCTCCACCGGAGACGGTCTCGGGTCGGATCGGGCCGCGGGGCTCTCGCGGAGCTTGTAGGGCAAGTGGAGCGCCTGTTTGCAAGCTCTGCCATATACAGGAAATCCGGAAGTAAACACAGGTTCGACGCCGACCCCCCTCTCTCCCTTCGATTCAACGAGGCATGCTGGGATATGTAGTTTTCCGTCAAAGCGGAAAACTACACGCAGACGTGACGTAGCGCGTGCTGCGCAAGACGCACTCGTCTGATGTTAGTGCCTTTTTATTTGTGCAAAGAAATGTTATTTACATGCAATCTTTAAAAGATGTTATTTGCTCTTATACACGCAAAAGTTCAATGACTGAGTGAGGTGTTAACTTTTACATTTTACATAGAAATGTGCGAAATCCATACCAAAGCGTAATTTATCTTTACTAGTAAT